>NC_136268.1:1530000-1792498 GCF_964187855.1 Myxine glutinosa | reverse complement strand
AACTAACCAATACTCATCAAAGTGATTTCAACCCAAACTAACCAATACTCATCAAAGTGATTTAGCCCAAACTAACCAATACTCATCAAAGTGATTCTACCCAAACGAACCAATACTCAACAAAGTGATTTCAACCCCAACTCACCAATCCCAGTCAATGTGATTTCAACCCCAACTCACCAACACTCGTCAAAGTGATTTAAATTCAAACTAGAACGGCACTCAGTCGAAAGCACACCTCCGCCCTGGTTGGGCACGTCACTCAATGGTGAAGAATCACTTTTAAATTCCACTATCTGGATCCGGATCCGGACCCGGATCTTCACCAAAATTGAATCGATTCTTCCTTGTCACACACACAACCTGTCCAACAAGTTTCGTCCAAATCCATCCACAAACTTTTTGAATATCCTGCAATATTTATCAACACAATATGTGATATTATATCCACAATATGTGATATTATATCCGTGTAATCCGTGAAATATAATGTGATATTATATAATGTGATAATAATAATTACAATATAATGTGATATTATATCCGTGAAATATCCACAATAATTCACCAAATGTCCGTCCGTCCATCTGTCTGTCTGTCTGTTCGAAGGTACCGTAAAAACTGCTGAACAGATCGCAAAGATATTTTGGGTGGATAATTCTGGGATCCCCAGGAGTAAAATAGGCCATATAGTTTTCCCAATTTCAGCTTTGGTCTCCAGCATTCTCAGGTTTGGACTCCCGCATAACATTCGCGTTCGCATGACGTTCATTGTTCTCATTGTGACGACGCACAAACGGCTGCACACGGGAAAGCAACATGTCTCCATCGATCGCTAACAGATCGCTGTCTCCATCGATCTTGCCAATGACGTAACAGCTGTCGGCTCAAAATCCTTTTAACTGTTGATTTGGTACAGTTACACGTATCGGAATTTGGTACACGTATCGGGAGTACATACGACACAGCGATTGTGAACACTATTATCGATCACGATCACCACGATCATGGTGTATCGATCACGATTTGAAACACGATGGAATAATATTTACCGATATAAACAGTGATGTGGCTTTTATTGAAATTCTAAAGATACTGTTTAGATTTTGATGATTCGCGTGTGATATGATTCAACGGATGTTTATATAAATCGTTTAAAATTAAAAAAAACTTCAATTTCTGATATTTTGCCTTTTCATTTGGGCCTCCAATTGAAGCCCCGCCCATAGGGCGGGTACCGTTGCTAGTTAATTTAATCTACAACATTGGACTGAGAACTCGGTCGATAAATGTCGGAGGAAACGCATGAAGAAACCGTCCGTTTAAAACTCACCTCTTTGAAGATGTCACCCCGTCCATGGTGGTAAATGGGGTGAAAGATGGTAATTGTAGATAGTACGAGGAAAAAGAGCACGATGAGACACGACACAACCTTCATGTTTCGCTTCTCTCGAACAATGGGAGGAACAGCGATTGTGCGTTCAAATATATATACCGAGAGCAACTGTAACCATGGAGACAGAGAAGCCAACGGATAACTAGATCGGTGAAGGAGCTGTGCTCCCACGTAATCGGAAGAATGGACGCGACAAAAAGCTGGAATTCGTCCGAGTTTCTTTATTGTCACAAAACAACTCGGGTACTCTGAAAAGCCCGTTTATCGGGCAGCAATATATATACACACGTTATCCCGGAGCGTTTGCCCGGGAAAGGCGAGAGGGGGCGTGGCCGGGCGTCCCGGACGCGGCCTGGCAAGTCGAGAGGGGGCGTGGCCGGGCGTGCCCGGGCATGCCCGGGCGTCCCGGCCGAGGCCTGGCATGTTGAGCGCGGGCCTGCCCGGCGTCATGGACGAGCCCGGCATGGTGATCGCTCCGCGTCCTGGTAGGTGCAAGGCGATTGTGTAAACCCAGTGGTAGCCGCTACACACGTTCCCCCAGAATCGACTTGCACCGGCAGGGTCAATTTGAGGGGGGTCCTGATGACCCGGCCGAAGCGACCCCTGGCGGGTCGTGGGGGGGAGGGGGGGTCCGGTGTGGTGGTGGGCGGTCGAGTGGGGGACACCGTGGACGGGGGCGGCCTCGCCGCGGCGGAAGGGCAACCGTGGCGGTTGGTCGATGTCCACGTGCGCCGGCTTGAGGCGGTCCACCGCAATCCGGTCCGACCTGCCGCCGATGTCGATGACGAACGACTTGTCGTCCCGTCGCAGGACCCGGAAGGGCCCGTCGTACGGCGGCCGGAGTGGCCCCCGATGTGCGTCATGATGCACAAAAACGTACTCCGCTGTGCTAAGCGCTGGGGGGGGCGTAGGACTGGGGGTCACCGTGGTGGGATGTTGGCACGGGGGCAAACCGTCGGGCGGCCTCCTGGAGGTCCGAGCGCTGGTGAGCTGCGGACCAGGGACTGGTAGCGTCGGGCACGAATTCGCCCGGGACGCGTAGCGCCTGGCCGTAGACAAGCTCGGCGGTGGATGCCCGGAGGTCCTCCTTGGGGGCCGTGCGGAGGCCCAAAAGGACCCACGGCAGCCGGTCGGCCCAACTGCCGTCTTGAAGGCCGGCCATGAGCGCGGCCTTCATGGAACGGTGGAATCACTCGCACAACCCGTTGGCTTGGGGGTGGTAGGCCGTAGTACGGTGGAGCTTGACCCCCAGGTTGCGGGCGACCGCGCCCCACAGCTCGGAGGTGAACTGCGGTCCGCGGGCCGACGAGATGTCCGCCGGTGCGCCGAAGCGGGCGACCCAGGTGGCGATGAAAGCCTGCGCCACGTCGGCGGTGGTGGTGGAGATGAGGGGAACGGCCTCCGGCCACCTGGTGGTCCTGTCCACCATGGTGAGCAGGTGTGTGAACCCCCGTGATGGGGGGAGGGGGCCCATCAGATCCACGTTGACGTGGTCGAAACGTCGTTCGGGCACGGTGAAAGGTGCCAGCGGGGCCTGGGTGTGTCGGTGGACCTTGGCCTGTTGGCAGGCTGTGCAGGTGCTGGTCCAATCGCGGACGTCCCGTCGAAGGCCGTGCCAGACGAATCGCGCCGACACCAGCTTCTGGGAAGCTTTCCGGCCCGGGTGGGAAAGGCCGTGGAGGGAGGCGAAGATGCGGCGTTGCCAGGTAACGGGCACGATGGGGCGAGGCTGGCCTTGGGAGACGTCGCAGAGCAGGACAGTGTCCGCGAAGGGGATGTCGGCCAGGCGGAGGCCCGTGTCCGCCGCCCGGAGGGCTTGCACCGTGGTGTCGGTGGTTTGGTCCGCCGCCATAAGCGCGAAGTCCACGCCGAGGTGGACCGCGTTCGCGCTGGCCCGAGAAAGGCAGTCGGCCACGGCGTTGTTTTTGCCGGCGACGTGCCGGATGTCCGTGGTAAACTCCGACACGGCGGAGAGGTGGCACTGTTGGCCGGCCGACCACGGCTCCGTGACCTTGGCCATTGCGTAAACCAACGGCTTGTGGTCGACGAACGCCGTGAAGGGTCGGCCCTCCAGGAGGTGGCGGAAATGGCGAACGGCCAGGTGTAGACCGAGGAGCTCACGGTCAAACGTGCTATATTTGAGCTCGTTCGGCCGGAGCTGCCGGCTGAAAAAAGCGAGTGGCTGCCAAACCCCGTTCACCCATTGCTCATGTACGGCGCCCACCGCGTAGTCGGAGGCATCCGTGGTGAGGGCGATGGGAGCGTTGAGCACCGGGTGAGCGAGCAGTGTTGCGTCGGCGAGGGCCCGCTTTGAGCTTTGGAAGGCCGCGTCCATTGCTGCGGACCAGACGACGTCGTGCTTGGCCGGCTTGCCCCGGAGGGCTTCGTAGAGGGGCCGCATGAGTTGAGCAGCGCGGGGCACGAAGCGGTGATAGAAATTCACCATTCCCAGGAATTCCTGCAGGGCCTTTATGGAGCGGGGACGCGAAAACGTGGTGATGGCCTCGACCTTGGTTGGCAGCGGCACGGCCCCGTTCTTGGTGATGTGGTGGCCCAAAAAATCAACGGCCGTCGTGCCGAAGTGGCATTTGGCCGGGTTGACGATGAGGCCGTGCTCGCTGAGGCGCCCGAACAGTGTTCGGAGGTGGAGGAGGTGCTCGGCCCGGGACGTGCTGGCGACGAGGATGTCGTCCAGGTAAACGAAGAGGAACGGCAGGTCACGCAGCACGCCGTCCATCAAGCGCTGGAATGCCTGAGCCGCGTTCTTGAGGCCAAACGGCATCCGTAGGAATTCGAATAAGCCGAACGGCGTGATGACGGTCGTTTTAGGGACGTCGGCCGCCCTGACAGGTACCTGGTGATATCCCCGTATGAGATCGATTTTTGAAAAAATGACCCGTCCTGCCAGACGGGCGGAGAAGTCTTGGATGTGCGGGATCGGATACCTGTCGGGGGTGGTAGCGTCGTTAAGGCGGTGGTAGTCGCCACATGGGCGCCAGCCGCCCCCTGGTTTTGGGACGATGTGTAGTGGCGAAGCCCACGCGCTATCGGAGCGCCGCACGATGCCGAGGTGTTCCAAAGCGTCGAACTCGGCTTTGGCCACGGCGAGCTTGGCTGGGTCGAGGCGGCGGGCTCTGGCGTAGACCGGCGGGCCCGTGGTTGGTATGTGGTGCTCGATCCCATGTCGTACTGCGACGGCCGAAAACGTCAACGAACCAATGCTCACCAAAGTGATTTCAACACAAACGAACCAAAACTTGTTGAAGTGATTTCAACACAAGCTAACCAATACTCGTCAAAGTGATTTCAACCTAAATTAACCAATACTCATCAAAGTGATTTCATCCCAAACTAACCAATACTTATCAACGTGATTTTAACCCAAACTAACTAATAATCTTCAAAATGATTTCAACCCAAACTAACCAATACTCGCCAAAGTGATTTCAACACAAACGAACCAAAACTTGTTGAAGTGATTTCAACACAAACTAACCAATACTCGTCAAAGTGATTTCACCCTAAATTAACCAATACTCATCAAAGTGATTTCAACCCAAACTAACCAATACTCATCAAAGTGATTTCAACCCAAACTAACCAATACTCATCAAAGTGATTTAGCCCAAACTAACCAATACTCATCAAAGTGATTCTACCCAAACGAACCAATACTCAACAAAGTGATTTCAACCCCAACTCACCAATCCCAGTCAATGTGATTTCAACCCCAACTCACCAACACTCGTCAAAGTGATTTAAATTCAAACTAGAACGGCACTCAGTCGAAAGCACACCTCCGCCTGGTTGGGCACGTCACTCAATGGTGAAGAATCACTTTTAAAATTCCACTATCTGGATCCGGATCCGGACCCGGATCTTCACCAAAATTGAATCGATTCTTCCTTGTCACACACACAACCTGTCCAACAAGTTTCGTCCAAATCCATCCACAACTTTTTGAAATATCCTGCAATATTTATCAACACAATATGTGATATTATATCCACAATATGTGATATTATATCCGTGTAATCCGTGAAATATAATGTGATATTATATAATGTGATAATAATAATTACAATATAATGTGATATTATATCCGTGAAATATCCACAATAATTCACCAAATGTCCGTCCGTCCATCTGTCTGTCTGTCTGTTCGAAGGTACCGTAAAAACTGCTGAACAGATCGCAAAGATATTTTGGGTGGATAATTCTGGGATCCCCAGGAGTAAAATAGGCCATATAGTTTTCCCAATTTCAGCTTTGGTCTCCAGCATTCTCAGGTTTGGACTCCCGCATAACATTCGCGTTCGCATGACGTTCATTGTTCTCATTGTGACGACGCACAAACGGCTGCACACGGGAAAGCAACATGTCTCCATCGATCGCTAACAGATCGCTGTCTCCATCGATCTTGCCAATGACGTAACAGCTGTCGGCTCAAAATCCTTTTAACTGTTGATTTGGTACAGTTACACGTATCGGGAATTTGGTACACGTATCGGGAGTACATATGACACAGCGATTGTGAACACTATTATCGATCACGATCACCACGATCATGGTGTATCGATCACGATTTGAAACACGATGGAATAATATTTACCGATATAAACAGTGATGTGGCTTTTATTGAAATTCTAAAGATACTGTTTTGATTTTGATTATTCGCGTGTGATATGATTCAACGGATGTTTATATAAATCGTTTAAAATTTAAAAAAACCTTCAATTTCTGATATTTTGCCTTTTCATTTGGGCCTCCCAATTGAAGCCCCGCCCATAGGGCGGGTACCGTTGCTAGTTAATTTAATCTACAACATTGGACTGAGAACTCGGTCGATAAATGTCGGAGGAAACGCATGAAGAAACCGTCCGTTTAAAACTCACCTCTTTGAAGATGTCACCCCGTCCATGGTGGTAAATGGGGTGAAAGATGGTAATTGTAGATAGTACGAGGAAAAAGAGCACGATGAGACACGACACAACCTTCATGTTTCGCTTCTCTCGAACAATGGGAGGAACAGCGATTGTGCGTTCAAATATATATACCGAGAGCAACTGTAACCATGGAGACAGAGAAGCCAACGGATAACTAGATCGGTGAAGGAGCTGTGCTCCCACGTAATCGGAAGAATGGACGCGACAAAAAGCTGGAATTCGTCCGAGTTTCTTTATTTTCACAAAACAACTCGGGTACTCTGAAAAGCCCGTTTATCGGGCAGCAATATATATACACACGTTATCCCGGAGCGTTTGCCCGGGAAAGGCGAGAGGGGGCGTGGCCGGGCGTCCCGGCCGCGGCCTGGCAAGTCGAGGGCGGGCATGGCCGGGCATGCCCGGGCATGCCCGGGCGTCCCGGCCGAGGCCTGGCAAGTTGAGCGCGGGCCTGCCCGGGCGTCCTGGACGAGCCCCGCATGGTGATCGCTCCGCGTCCTTGGTAGGTGCAAGGCGATTGTGTAAACCCAGCGGTAGCCGCTACACACGTCCCCCCAGAATCGACTTGCACCGGCAGGGTCAATTTGAGGGGGGTCCTGATGACCTGGCCGAAGCGACCCCTGGCGGGTCGTGGGGGGGGGGGGGGGTCCGGCGTGGTGGTGGGCGGTCGAGTGGGGGACACCTTGGACGGGGGGCGGCCTCGCCGCGGCGGAAGGGCCAACCGTGGCGGTTGGTTGATGTCCACGTGCGCCGGCTTGAGGCGGTCCACCGCAATCCGGTCCGACCTGCCGCCGATGTCGATGACGAACGACTTGTCGTCCCGTCGCAGGACCCGGAAGGGCCCGTCGTACGGCGGCCGGAGTGGCCCCCGATGTGCGTCATGATGCACAAAAACGTACTCCGCTGTGCGAAGCGCTGGGGGGGCGTAGGACTGGGGGTCACCGTGGTGGGATGTTGGCACGGGGGCAAACCGTCGGGCGGCCTCCTGGAGGTCCGAGCGCTGGTGAGCTGCGGACCAGGGACTGGTAGCGTCGGGCACGAATTCGCCCGGGACGCGTAGCGCCTGGCCGTATACAAGCTCGGCAGTGGATGCCCGGAGGTCCTCCTTGGGGGCCCTGCGGAGGCCCAAAAGGACCCACGGCAGCCGGTCAGCCCAACCGCCGTCTTGAAGGCCGGCCATGAGCGCGGCCTTCATGGAGCGGTGGAATCACTCGCACAACCCGTTGGCTTGGGGGTGGTAGGCCGTAGTACGGTGGAGCTTGACCCCCAGGTTGCGGGCGACCGCGCCCCACAGCTCGGAGGTGAACTGCGGTCCGAGGGCCGACGAGATGTCCGCCGGTGCACCGAAGCGGGCGACCCAGGTGCCGATGAAAGCCTGCGCCACGTCGGCGGTGGTGGTGGAGACGAGGGGAACGGCCTCCGGCCACCTGGTGGTCCTGTCCACCATGGTGAGCAGGTGTGTGAACCCCCGTGATGGGGGGAGGGGGCCCACCAGATCCACGTTGACGTGGTCGAAACGTCGTTCGGGCACGGTGAAAGGTGCCAGCGGGGCCTGGGTGTGTCGGTGGACCTTGGCCTGTTGGCAGGCTGTGCAGGTGCTGGTCCAATCGCGGACGTCCCGTCGAAGGCCGTGCCAGACGAATCGCGCCGACACCAGCTTCTGGGAAGCTTTCCGGCCCGGGTGGGAAAGGCCGTGGAGGGAGGCGAAGATGCGGCGTTGCCAGGTAACGGGCACGATGGGGCGAGGCTGGCCTTGGGAGACGTCGCAGAGCAGGACAGTGTCCGCGAAGGGGATGTCGGCCAGGCGGAGGCCCGTGTCCGCCGCCCGGAGGGCTTGCACCGTGGTGTCGGTGGTTTGGTCCGCCGCCATAAGCGCGAAGTCCACGCCGAGGTGGACCGCGTTCGCGCTGGCCCGAGAAAGGCAGTCGGCCACGGCGTTGTTTTTGCCGGCGACGTGCCGGATGTCCATGGTAAACTCCGACACGGCGGAGAGGTGGCGCTGTTGGCGGGCCGACCACGGCTCCGTGACCTTGGCCATTGCGTAAACCAACGGCTTGTGGTCGACGAACGCCGTGAAGGGTCGGCCCTCCAGGAGGTGGCGGAAATGGCGAACGGCCAGGTGTAGACCGAGGAGCTCACGGTCAAACGTGCTATATTTGAGCTCGTTCGGCCGGAGCTGCCGGCTGAAAAAAGCGAGTGGCTGCCAAACCCCGTTCACCCATTGCTCATGTACGGCGCCCACCGCGTAGTCGGAGGCATCCGTGGTGAGGGCGATGGGAGCATTGAGCACCGGGTGAGCGAGCAGTGTTGCGTCGGCGAGGGCCCGCTTTGAGCTTTGGAAGGCCGCGTCCATTGCTGCGGACCAGACGACGTCGTGCTTGGCCGGCTTGCCCCGGAGGGCTTCGTAGAGGGGCCGCATGAGTTGAGCAGCGCGGGGCACGAAGCGGTGATAGAAATTCACCATTCCCAGGAATTCCTGCAGGGCCTTTATGGAGCGGGGACGCGAAAACGTGGTGATGGCCTCGACCTTGGTTGGCAGCGGCACGGCCCCGTTCTTGGTGATGTGGTGGCCCAAAAAATCAACGGCCATCGTGCCGAAGTGGCATTTGGCCGGGTTGACGATGAGGCCGTGCTCGCTGAGGCGCCCGAACAGTGTTCGGAGGTGGAGGAGGTGCTCGGCCCGGGACGTGCTGGCGACGAAGATGTCGTCCAGGTAAACGAAGAGGAACGGCAGGTCACGCAGCACGCCGTCCATCAAGCGCTGGAATGCCTGAGCCGCGTTCTTGAGGCCAAACGGCATCCGTAGGAATTCGAATAAGCCGAACGGCGTGATGACGGTCGTTTTAGGGACGTCGGCCGCCCTGACAGGTACCTGGTGATATCCCCGTATGAGATCGATTTTTGAAAAAATGACCCGTCCTGCCAGACGGGCGGAGAAGTCTTGGATGTGCGGGATCGGATACCTGTCGGGGGTGGTAGCGTCGTTAAGGCGGCGGTAGTCGCCACATGGGCGCCAGCCGCCCCCTGGTTTTGGGACGATGTGTAGTGGCGAAGCCCACGCGCTATCGGAGCGCCGCACGATGCCGAGGTGTTCCAAAGCGTCGAACTCGGCTTTGGCCACGGCGAGCTTGGCTGGGTCGAGGTGGCGGGCTCTGGCGTAGACCGGCGGGCCCGTGGTTGGTATGTGGTGCTCGATCCCATGTCGTACTGCGACGGCCGAAAACGTCAACGAACCAATGCTCACCAAAGTGATTTCAACACAAACGAACCAAAACTTGTTGAAGTGATTTCAACACAAGCTAACCAATACTCGTCAAAGTGATTTCAACCTAAATTAACCAATACTCATCAAAGTGATTTCATCCCAAACTAACCAATACTTATCAACGTGATTTTAACCCAAACTAACTAATAATCTTCAAAGTGATTTCAACCCAAACTAACCAATACTCGCCAAAGTGATTTCAACACAAACGAACCAAAACTTGTTGAAGTGATTTCAACACAAACTAACCAATACTCGTCAAAGTGATTTCACCCTAAATTAACCAATACTCATCAAAGTGATTTCAACCCAAACTAACCAATACTCATCAAAGTGATTTCAACCCAAACTAACCAATACTCATCAAAGTGATTTAGCCCAAACTAACCAATACTCATCAAAGTGATTCTACCCAAACGAACCAATACTCAACAAAGTGATTTCAACCCCAACTCACCAATCCCAGTCAATGTGATTTCAACCCCAACTCACCAACACTCGTCAAAGTGATTTAAATTCAAACTAGAACGGCACTCAGTCGAAAGCACACCTCCGCCTGGTTGGGCACGTCACTCAATGGTGAAGAATCACTTTTAAAATTCCACTATCTGGATCCGGATCCGGACCCGGATCTTCACCAAAATTGAATCGATTCTTCCTTGTCACACACACAACCTGTCCAACAAGTTTCGTCCAAATCCATCCACAACTTTTTGAAATATCCTGCAATATTTATCAACACAATATGTGATATTATATCCACAATATGTGATATTATATCCGTGTAATCCGTGAAATATAATGTGATATTATATAATGTGATAATAATAATTACAATATAATGTGATATTATATCCGTGAAATATCCACAATAATTCACCAAATGTCCGTCCGTCCATCTGTCTGTCTGTCTGTTCGAAGGTACCGTAAAAACTGCTGAACAGATCGCAAAGATATTTTGGGTGGATAATTCTGGGATCCCCAGGAGTAAAATAGGCCATATAGTTTTCCCAATTTCAGCTTTGGTCTCCAGCATTCTCAGGTTTGGACTCCCGCATAACATTCGCGTTCGCATGACGTTCATTGTTCTCATTGTGACGACGCACAAACGGCTGCACACGGGAAAGCAACATGTCTCCATCGATCGCTAACAGATCGCTGTCTCCATCGATCTTGCCAATGACGTAACAGCTGTCGGCTCAAAATCCTTTTAACTGTTGATTTGGTACAGTTACACGTATCGGGAATTTGGTACACGTATCGGGAGTACATACGACACAGCGATTGTGAACACTATTATCGATCACGATCACCACGATCATGGTGTATCGATCACGATTTGAAACACGATGGAATAATATTTACCGATATAAACAGTGATGTGGCTTTTATTGAAATTCTAAAGATACTGTTTTGATTTTGATGATTCGCGTGTGATATGATTCAACGGATGTTTATATAAATCGTTTAAAATTAAAAAAAACCTTCAATTTCTGATATTTTGCCTTTTCATTTGGGCCTCCCAATTGAAGCCCCGCCCATAGGGCGGGTACCGTTGCTAGTTAATTTAATCTACAACATTGGACTGAGAACTCGGTCGATAAATGTCGGAGGAAACGCATGAAGAAACCGTCCGTTTAAAACTCACCTCTTTGAAGATGTCACCCCGTCCATGGTGGTAAATGGGGTGAAAGATGGTAATTGTAGATAGTACGAGGAAAAAGAGCACGATGAGACACGACACAACCTTCATGTTTCGCTTCTCTCGAACAATGGGAGGAACAGCGATTGTGCGTTCAAATATATATACCGAGAGCAACTGTAACCATGGAGACAGAGAAGCCAACGGATAACTAGATCGGTGAAGGAGCTGTGCTCCCACGTAATCGGAAGAATGGACGCGACAAAAAGCTGGAATTCGTCCGAGTTTCTTTATTGTCACAAAACAACTCGGGTACTCTGAAAAGCCCGTTTATCGGGCAGCAATATATATACACACGTTATCCCGGAGCGTTTGCCCGGGAAAGGCGAGAGGGGGCGTGGCCGGGCGTCCCGGACGCGGCCTGGCAAGTCGAGAGGGGGCGTGGCCGGGCGTGCCCGGGCATGCCCGGGCGTCCCGGCCGAGGCCTGGCATGTTGAGCGCGGGCCTGCCCGGGCGTCATGGACGAGCCCGGCATGGTGATCGCTCCGCGTCCTTGGTAGGTGCAAGGCGATTGTGTAAACCCAGTGGTAGCCGCTACACACGTTCCCCCAGAATCGACTTGCACCGGCAGGGTCAATTTGAGGGGGGTCCTGATGACCCGGCCGAAGCGACCCCTGGCGGGTCGTGGGGGGGAGGGGGGGTCCGGTGTGGTGGTGGGCGGTCGAGTGGGGGACACCGTGGACGGGGGGCGGCCTCGCCGCGGCGGAAGGGCCAACCGTGGCGGTTGGTCGATGTCCACGTGCGCCGGCTTGAGGCGGTCCACCGCAATCCGGTCCGACCTGCCGCCGATGTCGATGACGAACGACTTGTCGTCCCGTCGCAGGACCCGGAAGGGCCCGTCGTACGGCGGCCGGAGTGGCCCCCGATGTGCGTCATGATGCACAAAAACGTACTCCGCTGTGCGAAGCGCTGGGGGGGGCGTAGGACTGGGGGTCACCGTGGTGGGATGTTGGCACGGGGGCAAACCGTCGGGCGGCCTCCTGGAGGTCCGAGCGCTGGTGAGCTGCGGACCAGGGACTGGTAGCGTCGGGCACGAATTCGCCCGGGACGCGTAGCGCCTGGCCGTAGACAAGCTCGGCGGTGGATGCCCGGAGGTCCTCCTTGGGGGCCGTGCGGAGGCCCAAAAGGACCCACGGCAGCCGGTCGGCCCAACTGCCGTCTTGAAGGCCGGCCATGAGCGCGGCCTTCATGGAACGGTGGAATCACTCGCACAACCCGTTGGCTTGGGGGTGGTAGGCCGTAGTACGGTGGAGCTTGACCCCCAGGTTGCGGGCGACCGCGCCCCACAGCTCGGAGGTGAACTGCGGTCCGCGGGCCGACGAGATGTCCGCCGGTGCGCCGAAGCGGGCGACCCAGGTGGCGATGAAAGCCTGCGCCACGTCGGCGGTGGTGGTGGAGATGAGGGGAACGGCCTCCGGCCACCTGGTGGTCCTGTCCACCATGGTGAGCAGGTGTGTGAACCCCCGTGATGGGGGGAGGGGGCCCATCAGATCCACGTTGACGTGGTCGAAACGTCGTTCGGGCACGGTGAAAGGTGCCAGCGGGGCCTGGGTGTGTCGGTGGACCTTGGCCTGTTGGCAGGCTGTGCAGGTGCTGGTCCAATCGCGGACGTCCCGTCGAAGGCCGTGCCAGACGAATCGCGCCGACACCAGCTTCTGGGAAGCTTTCCGGCCCGGGTGGGAAAGGCCGTGGAGGGAGGCGAAGATGCGGCGTTGCCAGGTAACGGGCACGATGGGGCGAGGCTGGCCTTGGGAGACGTCGCAGAGCAGGACAGTGTCCGCGAAGGGGATGTCGGCCAGGCGGAGGCCCGTGTCCGCCGCCCGGAGGGCTTGCACCGTGGTGTCGGTGGTTTGGTCCGCCGCCATAAGCGCGAAGTCCACGCCGAGGTGGACCGCGTTCGCGCTGGCCCGAGAAAGGCAGTCGGCCACGGCGTTGTTTTTGCCGGCGACGTGCCGGATGTCCGTGGTAAACTCCGACACGGCGGAGAGGTGGCGCTGTTGGCCGGCCGACCACGGCTCCGTGACCTTGGCCATTGCGTAAACCAACGGCTTGTGGTCGACGAACGCCGTGAAGGGTCGGCCCTCCAGGAGGTGGCGGAAATGGCGAACGGCCAGGTGTAGACCGAGGAGCTCACGGTCAAACGTGCTATATTTGAGCTCGTTCGGCCGGAGCTGCCGGCTGAAAAAAGCGAGTGGCTGCCAAACCCCGTTCACCCATTGCTCATGTACGGCGCCCACCGCGTAGTCGGAGGCATCCGTGGTGAGGGCGATGGGAGCGTTGAGCACCGGGTGAGCGAGCAGTGTTGCGTCGGCGAGGGCCCGCTTTGAGCTTTGGAAGGCCGCGTCCATTGCTGCGGACCAGACGACGTCGTGCTTGGCCGGCTTGCCCCGGAGGGCTTCGTAGAGGGGCCGCATGAGTTGAGCAGCGCGGGGCACGAAGCGGTGATAGAAATTCACCATTCCCAGGAATTCCTGCAGGGCCTTTATGGAGCGGGGACGCGAAAACGTGGTGATGGCCTCGACCTTGGTTGGCAGCGGCACGGCCCCGTTCTTGGTGATGTGGTGGCCCAAAAAATCAACGGCCGTCGTGCCGAAGTGGCATTTGGCCGGGTTGACGATGAGGCCGTGCTCGCTGAGGCGCCCGAACAGTGTTCGGAGGTGGAGGAGGTGCTCGGCCCGGGACGTGCTGGCGACGAGGATGTCGTCCAGGTAAACGAAGAGGAACGGCAGGTCACGCAGCACGCCGTCCATCAAGCGCTGGAATGCCTGAGCCGCGTTCTTGAGGCCAAACGGCATCCGTAGGAATTCGAATAAGCCGAACGGCATGATGACGGTCGTTTTAGGGACGTCGGCCGCCCTGACAGGTACCTGGTGATATCCCCGTATGAGATCGATTTTTGAAAAAATGACCCGTCCTGCCAGACGGGCGGAGAAGTCTTGGATGTGCGGGATCGGATACCTGTCGGGGGTGGTAGCGTCGTTAAGGCGGCGGTAGTCGCCACATGGGCGCCAGCCGCCCCCTGGTTTTGGGACGATGTGTAGTGGCGAAGCCCACGCGCTATCGGAGCGCCGCACGATGCCGAGGTGTTCCAAAGCGTCGAACTCGGCTTTGGCCACGGCGAGCTTGGCTGGGTCGAGGCGGCGGGCTCTGGCGTAGACCGGCGGGCCCGTGGTTGGTATGTGGTGCTCGATCCCATGTCGTACTGCGACGGCCGAAAACGTCAACGAACCAATGCTCACCAAAGTGATTTCAACACAAACGAACCAAAACTTGTTGAAGTGATTTCAACACAAGCTAACCAATACTCGTCAAAGTGATTTCAACCTAAATTAACCAATACTCATCAAAGTGATTTCATCCCAAACTAACCAATACTTATCAACGTGATTTTAACCCAAACTAACTAATAATCTTCAAAATGATTTCAACCCAAACTAACCAATACTCGCCAAAGTGATTTCAACACAAACGAACCAAAACTTGTTGAAGTGATTTCAACACAAACTAACCAATACTCGTCAAAGTGATTTCACCCTAAATTAACCAATACTCATCAAAGTGATTTCAACCCAAACTAACCAATACTCATCAAAGTGATTTCAACCCAAACTAACCAATACTCATCAAAGTGATTTAGCCCAAACTAACCAATACTCATCAAAGTGATTCTACCCAAACGAACCAATACTCAACAAAGTGATTTCAACCCCAACTCACCAATCCCAGTCAATGTGATTTCAACCCCAACTCACCAACACTCGTCAAAGTGATTTAAATTCAAACTAGAACGGCACTCAGTCGAAAGCACACCTCCGCCTGGTTGGGCACGTCACTCAATGGTGAAGAATCACTTTTAAAATTCCACTATCTGGATCCGGATCCGGACCCGGATCTTCACCAAAATTGAATCGATTCTTCCTTGTCACACACACAACCTGTCCAACAAGTTTCGTCCAAATCCATCCACAACTTTTTGAAATATCCTGCAATATTTATCAACACAATATGTGATATTATATCCACAATATGTGATATTATATCCGTGTAATCCGTGAAATATAATGTGATATTATATAATGTGATAATAATAATTACAATATAATGTGATATTATATCCGTGAAATATCCACAATAATTCACCAAATGTCCGTCCGTCCATCTGTCTGTCTGTCTGTTCGAAGGTACCGTAAAAACTGCTGAACAGATCGCAAAGATATTTTGGGTGGATAATTCTGGGATCCCCAGGAGTAAAATAGGCCATATAGTTTTCCCAATTTCAGCTTTGGTCTCCAGCATTCTCAGGTTTGGACTCCCGCATAACATTCGCGTTCGCATGACGTTCATTGTTCTCATTGTGACGACGCACAAACGGCTGCACACGGGAAAGCAACATGTCTCCATCGATCGCTAACAGATCGCTGTCTCCATCGATCTTGCCAATGACGTAACAGCTGTCGGCTCAAAATCCTTTTAACTGTTGATTTGGTACAGTTACACGTATCGGGAATTTGGTACACGTATCGGGAGTACATACGACACAGCGATTGTGAACACTATTATCGATCACGATCACCACGATCATGGTGTATCGATCACGATTTGAAACACGATGGAATAATATTTACCGATATAAACAGTGATGTGGCTTTTATTGAAATTCTAAAGATACTGTTTAGATTTTGATGATTCGCGTGTGATATGATTCAACGGATGTTTATATAAATCGTTTAAAATTAAAAAAAACCTTCAATTTCTGATATTTTGCCTTTTCATTTGGGCCTCCCAATTGAAGGCCCGCCCATAGGGCGGGTAACGTTGCTAGTTAATTTAATCTACAACATTGGACTGAGAACTCGGTCGATAAATGTCGGAGGAAACGCATGAAGAAACCGTCCGTTTAAAACTCACCTCTTTGAAGATGTCACCCCGTCCATGGTGGTAAATGGGGTGAAAGATGGTAATTGTAGATAGTACGAGGAAAAAGAGCACGATGAGACACGACACAACCTTCATGTTTCGCTTCTCTCGAACAATGGGAGGAACAGCGATTGTGCGTTCAAATATATATACCGAGAGCAACTGTAACCATGGAGACAGAGAAGCCAACGGATAACTAGATCGGTGAAGGAGCTGTGCTCCCACGTAATCGGAAGAATGGACGCGACAAAAAGCTGGAATTCGTCCGAGTTTCTTTATTGTCACAAAACAACTCGGGTACTCTGAAAAGCCCGTTTATCGGGCAGCAATATATATACACACGTTATCCCGGAGCGTTTGCCCGGGAAAGGCGAGAGGGGGCGTGGCCGGGCGTCCCGGACGCGGCCTGGCAAGTCGAGAGGGGGCGTGGCCGGGCGTGCCCAGGCATGCCCGGGCGTCCCGGCCGAGGCCTGGCATGTTGAGCGCGGGCCTGCCCGGGCGTCATGGACGAGCCCGGCATGGTGATCGCTCCGCGTCCTTGGTAGGTGCAAGGCGATTGTGTAAACCCAGTGGTAGCCGCTACACACGTTCCCCCATAATCGACTTGCACCGGCAGGGTCAATTTGAGGGGGGTCCTGATGACCCGGCCGAAGCGACCCCTGGCGGGTCGTGGGGGGGAGGGGGGGTCCGGTGTGGTGGTGGGCGGTCGAGTGGGGGACACCGTGGACGGGGGGCGGCCTCGCCGCGGCGGAAGGGCCAACCGTGGCGGTTGGTCGATGTCCACGTGCGCCGGCTTGAGGCGGTCCACCGCAATCCGGTCCGACCTGCCGCCGATGTCGATGACGAACGACTTGTCGTCCCGTCGCAGGACCCGGAAGGGCCCGTCGTACGGCGGCCGGAGTGGCCCCCGATGTGCGTCATGATGCACAAAAACGTACTCCGCTGTGCGAAGCGCTGGGGGGGCGTAGGACTGGGGGTCACCGTGGTGGGATGTTGGCACGGGGGCAAACCGTCGGGCGGCCTCCTGGAGGTCCGAGCGCTGGTGAGCTGCGGACCAGGGACTGGTAGCGTCGGGCACGAATTCGCCCGGGACGCGTAGCGCCTGGCCGTAGACAAGCTCGACAGTGGATGCCCGGAGGTCCTCCTTGGGGGCCGTGCGGAGGCCCAAAAGGACCCACGGCAGCCGGTCGGCCCAACTGCCGTCTTGAAGGCCGGCCATGAGCGCGGCCTTCATGGAACGGTGGAATCACTCGCACAACCCGTTGGCTTGGGGGTGGTAGGCCGTAGTACGGTGGAGCTTGACCCCCAGGTTGCGGGCGACCGCGCCCCACAGCTCGGAGGTGAACTGCGGTCCGCGGGCCGACGAGATGTCCGCCGGTGCGCCGAAGCGGGCGACCCAGGTGGCGATGAAAGCCTGCGCCACGTCGGCGGTGGTGGTGGAGATGAGGGGAACGGCCTCCGGCCACCTGGTGGTCCTGTCCACCATGGTGAGCAGGTGTGTGAACCCCCGTGATGGGGGGAGGGGGCCCACCAGATCCACGTTGACGTGGTCGAAACGTCGTTCGGGCACGGTGAAAGGTGCCAGCGGGGCCTGGGTGTGTCGGTGGACCTTGGCCTGTTGGCAGGCTGTGCAGGTGCTGGTCCAATCGCGGACGTCCCGTCGAAGGCCGTGCCAGACGAATCGCGCCGACACCAGCTTCTGGGAAGCTTTCCGGCCCGGGTGGGAAAGGCCGTGGAGGGAGGCGAAGATGCGGCGTTGCCAGGTAACGGGCACGATGGGGCGAGGCTGGCCTTGGGAGACGTCGCAGAGCAGGACAGTGTCCGCGAAGGGGATGTCGGCCAGGCGGAGGCCCGTGTGCGCCGCCCGGAGGGCTTGCACCGTGGTGTCGGTGGTTTGGTCCGCCGCCATAAGCGCGAAGTCCACGCCGAGGTGGACCGCGTTCGCGCTGGCCCGAGAAAGGCAGTCGGCCACGGCGTTGTTTTTGCCGGCGACGTGCCGGATGTCCGTGGTAAACTCCGACACGGCGGAGAGGTGGCGCTGTTGGCCGGCCGACCACGGCTCCGTGACCTTGGCCATTGCGTAAACCAATGGCTTGTGGTCGACGAACGCCGTGAAGGGTCGGCCCTCCAGGAGGTGGCGGAAATGGCGAACGGCCAGGTGTAGACCGAGGAGCTCACGGTCAAACGTGCTATATTTGAGCTCGTTCGGCCAGAGCTGCCGGCTGAAAAAAGCGAGTGGCTGCCAAACCCCGTTCACCCATTGCTCATGTACGGCGCCCACCGCGTAGTCGGAGGCATCCGTGGTGAGGGCGATGGGAGCGTTGAGCACCGGGTGAGCGAGTAGTGTTGCGTCGGCGAGGGCCCGCTTTGAGCTTTGGAAGGCCGCGTCCATTGCTGCGGACCAGACGACGTCGTGCTTGGCCGGCTTGCCCCGGATGGCTTCGTAGAGGGGCCGCATGAGTTGAGCAGCGCGGGGCACGAAGCGGTGATAGAAATTCACCATTCCCAGGAATTCCTGCAGGGCCTTTATGGAGCGGGGACGCGAAAACGTGGTGATGGCCTCGACCTTGGTTGGCAGCGGCACGGCCCCGTTCTTGGTGATGTGGTGGCCCAAAAAATCAACGGCCATCGTGCCGAAGTGGCATTTGGCCGGGTTGACGATGAGGCCGTGCTCGCTGAGGTGCCCGAACAGTGTTCGGAGGTGGAGGAGGTGCTCGGCCCGGGACGTGCTGGCGACGAGGATGTCGTCCAGGTAAACGAAGAGGAACGGCAGGTCACGCAGCACGCCGTCCATCAAGCGCTGGAACGCCTGAGCCGCGTTCTTGAGGCCAAACGGCATCCGTAGGAATTCGAATAAGCCGAACGGCGTGATGACGGTCGTTTTAGGGACGTCGGCCGCCCTGACAGGTATCTGGTGATATCCCCGTATGAGATCGATTTTTGAAAAAATGACCCGTCCTGCCAGACGGGCGGAGAAGTCTTGGATGTGTGGGATCGGATACCTGTCGGGGGTGGTAGCGTCGTTAAGGCGGCGGTAGTCGCCACATGGGCGCCAGCCGCCCCCTGGTTTTGGGACGATGTGTAGTGGCGAAGCCCACGCGCTATCGGAGCGCCGCACGATGCCGAGGTGTTCCAAAGCGTCGAACTCGGCTTTGGCCATGGCGAGCTTGGCTGGGTCGAGGCGGGGGGCTCTGGCGTAGACCGGCGGGCCCGTGGTTGGTATGTGGTGCTCGATCCCATGTCGTACTGCGACGGCCGAAAACGTCAACGAACCAATGCTCACCAAAGTGATTTCAACACAAACGAACCAAAACCTGTTGAAGTGATTTCAACACAAACTAACCAATACTCGTCAAAGTGATTTCAACCTAAATTAACCAATACTCATCAAAGTGATTTCATCCCAAACGAACCAATACTTATCAACGTGATTTTAACCCAAACTAACTAATAATCTTCAAAATGATTTCAACCCAAACTAACCAATACTCGCCAAAGTGATTTCAACACAAACGAACCAAAACTTGTTGAAGTGATTTCAACACAAACTAACCAATACTCGTCAAAGTGATTTCACCCTAAATTAACCAATACTCATCAAAGTGATTTCAACCCAAACTAACCAATACTCATCAAAGTGATTTAGCCCAAACTAACCAATACTCATCAAAGTGATTTCAACCCAAACTAACCAATACTCATCAAAGTGATTCAACCCAAACGAACCAATACTCAACAAAGTATTTCAACCCCAACTCACCAATCCCAGTCAATGTGATTTCAACCCCAACTCACCAACACTCGTCAAAGTGATTTAAATTCAAACTAGAACGGCACTCAGTCGAAAGCACACCTCCGCCTGGTTGGCCATGTCACTCAATGGTGAAGAATCACTTTTAAAATTCCACTATCTGGATCCGGATCCGGACCCGGATCTTCACCAAAATCGAATCGATTCTTCCTTGTCACACACACAACCTGTCCAACAAGTTTCGTCCAAATCCATCCACAACTTTTTGAAATATCCTGCAATATTTATCAACACAATATGTGATATTATATCCACAATATAATATTATATCCGTGTAATCCGTGAAATATAATGTGATATTATATAATGTGATAATAATAATTACAATATAATGTGATATTATATCCGTGAAATATCCACAATAATTCACCAAATGTCCGTCCGTCCATCTGTCTGTCTGTCTGTTCGAAGGTACCGTAAAAACTGCTGAACCGATCGCAAAGATATTTTGGGTGGATAATCCTGGGATCCCCAAGAGTAAAATAGGCCATTTAGTTTTCCCAATTTCAGCTTTGGTCTCCAGCATTCTCAGGTTTGGACTCCCGCATAACATTCGCGTTCGCATGACGTTCATTGTTCTCATTGTGACGACGCACAAACGGCTGCACACGGGAAAGCAACATGTCTCCATCGATCGCTAACAGATCGCTGTCTCCATCGATCTTGCCAATGACGTAACAGCTGTCGGCTCAAAATCCTTTTAACTGTTGATTTGGTACAGTTACACGTATCGGGAATTTGGTACACGTATCGGGAGTACATACGACACAGCGATTGTGAACACTATTATCGATCACGATCACCACGATCATCGTGTATCGATCACGATTTGAAACACGATGGAATAATATTTACCGATATAAACAGTGATGTGGCTTTTATTGAAATTCTAAAGATACTGTTTAGATTTTGATGATTCGCGTGTGATATGATTCAACGGATGTTTATATAAATCGTTTAAAATAAAAAAAACCTTCAATTTCTGATATTTTGCCTTTTCATTTGGGCCTCCCAATTGAAGCCCCGCCCATAGGGCGGGTAACGTTGCTAGTTAATTTAATCTACAACATTGGACTGAGAACTCGGTCGATAAATGTCGGAGGAAACGCATGAAGAAACCGTCCGTTTAAAACTCACCTCTTTGAAGATGTCACCCCGTCCATGGTGGTAAATGGGGTGAAAGATGGTAATTGTAGATAGTACGAGGAAAAAGAGCACGATGAGACACGACACAACCTTCATGTTTCGCTTCTCTCGAACAATGGGAGGAACAGCGATTGTGCGTTCAAATATATATACCGAGAGCAACTGTAACCATGGAGACAGAGAAGCCAACGGATAACTAGATCGGTGAAGGAGCTGTGCTCCCACGTAATCGGAAGAATGGACGCGACAAAAAGCTGGAATTCGTCCGAGTTTCTTTATTGTCACAAAACAACTCGGGTACTCTGAAAAGCCCGTTTATCGGGCAGCAATATATATACACACGTTATCCCGGAGCGTTTGCCCGGGAAAGGCGAGAAGGGGCGTGGCCGGGCGTCCTGGCCGCGGCCTGGCAAGTCAAGGGCGGGCGTGGCCGGATACATACATTTATGTGCTAAGTTTCAATTTTTCCATTCAGCAGTTTCCGAGAAATCATTTTTTAATTATTTGCGTTTAATTCAAGATGGCTGCCATACCACTTGACTTATGACGTCACAATTATCATAAAAACATTCTGCATAGGTGTCACTCCTACTCTGAAAGTTTCGTCTCAATCGGACATGTGGTTGCTGAGAAAAACGAGGTTTAGCCCGTAGGGGCGGATGGACAGACGGACAGACAACCCGAAAACATAGTGCATCCGGTAACCTTCGGGGGCGGAGACATAAAAAAAGAAAACAGTATAAATACTGTACATGGTATACCATAAACCAATGTTGTGCACGTGTCCTGAGAACTAAAACCGTGTCTTGGGACTTACGACTCACCCTGTAAATGTAACTGGTGTAAGTGTAAATCATCGACCACACATATTGATGTTTATATTCCGATAAGGATGAACCTCCTTTCAATAAGAATAATATTATAGGACATTCTCCCAAAGTCGGTGGCGGATTATTATTTTTCTTGACCCTTCCAAATTGTTGCTGTGGTGAATTGGAATTAGGCGGTGTATAATTAGAATCGCCTCAAGCTCGGTTTCCCGAATATATTTATCCTCTATTCTCACGCACGTATAATCACATGTTAGTGAAACCCAATGTTGTAAATTTACTCAATGAATTTGTGAATTTGTATTTACTCAATTTGTTTTGTTTTTTTTGAAAGGATTTGCGGCTGGGCGGTTTTCCGAGTTCCTCAATGCTGCAAAACGAAATATTTTCTTCCCTTCTATTCAGTGCAACGGCTGTTCTCTTTATAAAAATGGTTCCGAAACAAAACCTCGGGGTAAATTTAACAAATGCTGACGGGTAATCAACATGGGATAAACCATGGAAACAGCTCTCTGCGCTTTCATGAATTAATACAGCACTTTCCGCACTTTCCCTCCATTGCCTGAAGTGGGCGCTCGGTGGGCGCCGCAGCTTGAGGTATCCGGATATGTTTGGACGAACTGATGTCCTTTTCATTATTTATTCTTCCTGTTTGATAAATCTCTTCCTCGAATGATTTGCGATATCATTGCGGGTTCTTTTTAAAGTACAATAATCTGTGCTTGAGATGGTTGTTTAAGGTACAAAATAGCGGCTTTTGCAGCATTTCTGAAGGTTGTTTCTGTTCGTCAGAATGTTTGTTAATTTTTTTATTTCACTTCATTATCTGTTTATTTTATTCATGTAACACTGAAACTGACAGTGTGCTTGGTTTTGTTCTGCGGTCCGATCAGCGAAGATTGTGATGGAATGATGGGGGAAAGGTGAAGGGGAGGAGTACGCGTACGGGCTTGAATTTTTGGGAATGGGGACGGGGGAGGAGGGTGATGACTGAATTTTGACATTTTTCAATGGGGGGTGGGGGGGTAGGGGCTTGATTTTTTGGATGCCTTCCAGCAGGGGGTGGGGGGATTGCTTTATTGGTTGCCTTTCAGCAGGGGGTGGGGGGTGTGGGATGTGGGGGATTGATGTATCGATTGCCTTCCAGCAGGGGGTCGGAGGGGGGGGGGGCGAGGGTGTGGGGTGTTGATTGCCTTCCAGCAGGGGGTCGGGGGGCGGGGCGAGGGTGTGGGGTGTTGATTGCCTTCCAGCAGGGGGGGGGATTGGGGGATTGATGTATCGATTGCCTTCCAGCAGGGGGTGGGTGGGGGGTGGGGTGTGGGGGATTGATGTATCGATTGCCTTCCAGCAGGGGGTCGGGGGGGGGGCGAGGGTGTGGGGTATTGATTGCCTTCCAGCAGGGGGTGAGGGAGGGGGTGTGGGGGATTGCTTTATTGGTTGCCTTCCAGCAGGGGGGGGGGGGGGGGTGGGAGAGGTATAAACATATGGACACCGCCAGGACTTCCAGGAAAGAAGTTGGAATTTCAAACAAGGTGGATCTGGGGTGAATTAGTGGGGGTAGAAAAGATCAAGGTTTTGGATGGGGGAAGATAAGAGATGTTGGTGAACATCTGTTTTAAAGACCTGGAGGGAGGAGTGGGATTGAAGGGAGTGTGGGAGTTTGTTCCAGAGGCGGGAGAAAAGAGGAATGAAAGAGTGAAGGTGAGCAGAGAGCCGATATTTCGGCAGTTTAACCATCAGAGGGTGGCTGGCAGATCTTGTGCGACCTGTATGAATATTTGGGGGACAGAGCACAGAGAGAGCTGGGGGAGCAAGGCCGGAGAGGAGTCGGTAGAAGACAGAAAGACCACCTACCTGCCTGCGGTGAATGAGTGAAAGGCCCTCAGAGATAGCTTCATCGCGGGAGATTCCAATGATTTTGAAAGCTTTGGATTCAACAGCGTGAAGCCGAGCCAGGTGAGAGGCAGGAGCACCAGCCCATGGGGGAGAACAGTATTCCATTGAGCTGCGGATGAAAGCCTTGTATGTGGTGAGGAGCTCAGGTGTGCCTAGGAAGGACTTCGCACGACGGAGGATGCCCAGTCGGCGACTGGCTTTGGAGGCCAGCTTGGAAATGTGGTTTTCCCAAGAAAGATCATGGCAGATAGTGAGACCCAAATGCTTGAGCGACAGAACTTCTTGGAGAGGATTGTTGAGAAAGTAGATGGGAGGGTTGTCCAGTCGATCTTTTCGGAGAGACATAGTAAGAGAGTGAGATTTGTCAGGATTGAAAGACATGTTCCACTTGTTTGACCAGTCTGTGATTTTGTCCAGGCCTTCAGAGAGTGAGGAGGCTGCAGACTGCCGATCTGAGGGAAGAGGAATGGAGCGGCAGAGAGTGGAGTCATCAGCAAAGAGATAGAGAGGATTTTCCAGAGAGTCGGAGAGATCATTGATAAAGACCAGAAAAAGCACAGGGCCCAGCACACTGCCTTGGGGAACTCCAGCCTGAACAGGAAGGGGAGATGAGAGAAATCCATTCAGGGCCACACGTTGACTACGACCAGAGAGGAAGTCCGCAAGCCATGCATGGAGATTTCCATGGATACCATAGGAGGAGAGTTTGGTGAGCAGAGCTGGGTGCCAGACCGTATCGAAGGCACGTGATATGTCAAGGGAGACAGCTCTGATTTCCTGTTTGGCATTGAGGACCTCCATCCATTGTTGAGACAGCAGAAGCAGCATGTCCAGAGTAGAGTGACCTGGTCTGAAACCAAAAACCAGAAACCTTTCTTCATAACAACGCTCATTATGATACTCATCTATTTATTAATGAACTTTCAAAGACATCTGGACACATTTCAGCAATTCCTAACACGGATCAGAAATACATTTCATTCACAAAAACAATTCACACATCTCCTATTACTCATATCAGATTTCTTGATACATTTAAATTCATGGCAAGTCCATTGGCTAACTTGGTTCAAAATCTGAAAGAGTTTTCATGCCTTTCAGAGTATTTTTCAGATAAAGATTTACTAACACAAAAGGGAATTTATCCCTATGACTATATGGACTCATTTGAGAGATTCAATGAAACACAACTTCCTTCAAAAGAAAATTTCTATAACAAATTAAACAACAGTCATATATCTGATAAAGATTATGTACATGCACAAAATGTTTGGGGAAAATATAACATCAAGAATCTTGGCGAGTATCACGATTTGTATCTCAAAACTGATGTGCTTTTATTGGCCGATGTATTTGAAGCCTTTAGATCTGTTTGTCGCACTGGATATGGATTGGATCCTGCTCACTACTACACAGCACCTGAATTGGCTTGGAGCGCGATGTTGAAAATGACAAAACAAGCTTTGGATTTGATAACCGATGTTGATATGCTTTTGATGATTGAAAAGGCAAAAAGAGGTGGAATTTCACAAGTCTGCTCGAGTAGATACGCAAAAGCAAATAACAAATATCTTCCAAATTATGATTCAACGAAAAAGAGTTCTTACTTGATGTACTATGACGCGAACAACCTGTATGGCTGGGCAATGTCTCAGGCTCTTCCTTATGGAAAACTTAGATGGGTAAAGGAAAAAGACTACAAAAAGGTTTTGCAAGATGTATGTATCTCTACACAAAAAGAATTGGATGATTCAAAGGTTGGTTATTATTTTGAGGTCGATTTAAAATATCCTGAAGAACTTCATATCAAACATAAAGATCTTCCATTTGCTTGTGAGAAAGAAAGTCCAAAGAAAGAATGGTTGAGTGATTTATCAACGATCGTTTGATATAGGTGAATCAACAGAAAAATTACTTACTACATTATATAACAAGAAAAATTATGTTCTACACCAAAGAAATTTGTGACAATATTTATCAAAAGGTCTAAGAGTAGAGAAGATCCATAGGGTTCTAACGTTCAATCAAAGTCATTGGCTAAAGGAGTACATTGATTTTAATACACAAAGAAGAACAGAGTCAAAAACAGATTTTGAGAAAGACTTTTATAAATTGATGAATAATGCGGTCTTTGGTAAGACCATGGAGAACGTGAGGAAAAGACAAAATATCAGACGAGCAACATCTTGGGAACAAGCATCAAAATTAGTTAATAGACCGAGTTTTACTAGAGCTGAGGTCTTTACTGAGAACTTTTGTGCGATCCATTTGATTAAAGAGAGTATTGAAATGGACAAACCTATTTATATTGGAACATCAATTCCTGATTTATCAAAGTCATTAATGTATGATTACTTTTATAATAACTTGAGGAAGAAATATCAAAATGATGTTAATCTACTTTATATGGATACAGATAGTTTTCTTTTGAAAATTAATACTGATGATGTTTATTCAGACATGAAAAAAGACATTAATATCTATGATACTAATAATTATAGTCCAGAGAGTGAGTTGTTCTCTTCTAAAAATAAAAAGGTGATTGGAAAGTTTAAGGATGAATTGGGAGGAAGTGTTATGAGTGAATTTGTGGGATTGAGGTCAAAGGCTTATGCTTATAAATACATTGTGAATAACGTTGAAAAGACTGATAAGAAGTTAAAAGGTGTAAAGAAAAATGTTATTAAAGAAACAATAAACTTTAAGGATTATATTATAACTGTTTAACAACAAAGAAAGAAGAGTTTATAAAGATTAATGGAATAAGAAGTTATAAACACCAATTATATACAGAAGAGATAAATAAGAAAGCATTAGGAGCTTTTGATGATAAGAGGTTTATTTTAGAAAATGGAATTGATAGTGTTCCATATGGATTTATGTGCTAAAATATATATAAGTGATAAGTTAAAAAGGGGGGTTAGGGATTTTAACGGGCTACCGCCGCCTTTTTTACGATTATATAAATGATAGAACCAAGTATTAACCAGACGAAAGAGTGGAGGTGTAATCAACCTTGGTATATAAATGGAAAACATAATGAATGTGAAAAATATCAAAAAAGTCTTATTGAAAAGACAACTGGTAAAAAAGTTCACAAAACAAATAAGATAATTAATTTAAATACCGGTGAGTTGGGTGAAAAAGGATGGAGATATTTTTGAGTGGACGGAAAACTTTGATGGTTTTCAGGAAAATATATACTTTAATTTTAAAATGGTGTGTGGCACTGGAGGTGCTCAAACAAGAACATTGAGGGAGGTTTAACATTTTATCTTAGCTCAGTTAAAATATCTTGATAAAGAACCAAACTCAAATATATACTTTGTTAATTTATTAGATGGTGATGGAAGTTGGAGGAGAATTAAATTATTTCCAACGCATGAACAAATATTTGAAGGATCATTGTTTGAGTGGGCCAAAGATGATCTGCCAGATGATATGGAAGAAGCAATAGTGTATAAGGACCTGTGCTCAGTGTCAATAGTAGAAGAGCCAGAAGGATCGTAGGTCCATAAGGCTAGAAGGATCATAGGTTCATAAGGGTAAATGTTAGGAGGTTCATAAGGGAGTAGGGGTAGCAGTAATGAGGGTGTTAAGGGGAAATGAAGAAAAGTGAGGGTGAGAGGAAAATTTACATATAAGTGAATGGAGATTTGGGGGTGTCCCAGGAACAACATTAATCATCTACTCACAAGGACACCAAGTCCTTCCAGGAAAGAAGTTGGTATTTCAAAAAAGTGGATTTGGGGTGAAATTAGCAGGGGTAAAAAATATCAGGGTTTTGGATGGGGGAAGATAAGAGATGGTGGTGAACAGCTGTTTTAAAGACCTGGAGGAAGGAGTGGGATTGAAGAGAGTGAGGAAGTTTGTTCCAGAGGCGGGAGAAAAGAGGAATGAAGGAGTGAAGGTGAGCAGAGAGTCTTGATTTTGGCAGTTTAACCATAAGAGGGTTGCAGGCAGATCTTGTGCAACCTGGAGGAATATTTGGGGGACAGAGCACAGAGAGAGCTGGGGGAGCAAGGCCGGAGAGGAGTCAGTAGAAGACAGAAAGACCACCAACCTGCCTGCGGTGAGTAAGTGAAAGGCCCTCGGAGGTAGCTTCATCCCGGGAGATTCCAATGATTCTGAACGCTTTGGTTTCAACAGCGTGAAGACGAGCTAGGTGTGAGGCAGGAGCACCAGCCCAGAGGGGAGAGCAGTATTCCATTGAGCTGCAGATGAAAGCCTTGTATGTGGTGAGGAGCTCAGGTGTGCCAAGGAAGGACTTCGCACGACGGAGGATGCCCAGTCGGCGACTGGCTTTGGAGGCCAGATTTGAAATGTGGTTTTCCCAGGAAAGATCATGGCAGATAGTGAGACCCAAAAGCTTGAGTGACAGACCTTCTTGGAGAGGATTATTTAGAAAGTGGATGGGAGGGTTGTCCAGTCGGTCTTTCCGGAGAGACATCGTAAGAGTGTGAGATTTGTCAGGATTGAAAGACATGTTCCACTTGTTTGCCCATTCTGTGATTTTGTCCAGGTCTGCAGAGAGTGAGGAGGCTGCAGACTGCCGATCTGAGGGATGAGGAATGGAGCGGCAGAGAGTGGAGTCATCAGCAAAGAGATAGAGAGGATTTTCCAGAGAGTCATAGAGATCATTGATGAAGACCAGAAAAAGCACAGGGCCCAGAACACTGCCTTGGGGAACTCCAGCCTGAACAGGAAGGGGAGATGAGAGAAACCCATTCAGGGCCACACGTTGACTATGACTAGAGAGGAATTCCTCCAGCCATGCGTGGAGATTTCCATGGATACCAAAGGAGGAGAGTTTGGTGAGCAGAGCGGGGTGCCAGACCGTATCGAAGGCACGTGATATGTCGAGGGAGACAGGTCTAATTTCCTGTTTGGCATTGAGGACCTCCATCCATTGTTGAGACAGCAGAAGCAGCATGTCCAGAGTAGAGTGACCTGGTCTGAAACCAAATTGATGATCAGAGATCAAGCCATTGGAGAAGAGGGGAAAGATTTCATATCCGAAGCAATGATGGATTCCATGACTTTGCTGATAATTGGGAGAAGGCTGATTGGTCTGTAGTTGCTAGGAACTGTTTTTGCACCTTTTTTGTGCAAAGCGGTGATGTTGGCTGATTTCCAAGCAGATGGCAGATGGCAGATGACCTTGAGCAAAAGAGAGGGTGAAGAGAACAGAGAGAGGGAGTGAAAGAGCGGAAGAACAGGATTTTAGGACCCGTGGGCTGATGCCGTCAGGTCCAGTTGCAGAATCAGAGTCGAGGGTTGACAGAAACTTTTCCACCTTGTCAGGAGGAAAGGACACAGAGTCCAGGAGCAGCTGGGTACGACTGGGTACGGTGGGTACAGAGAGGGATGGGTTTAGGACACAAGATTTAGAGGCAAACACAGAGTTGAGGCATTCAGCTTTTTCACGTGTGGAGTCAGCTGTGTAGCCGTTTGAGGTAAGGCAGGGGATGGAGGGGGAACAAACACCAGAAACAGATTTGACGAGACGCCACCAGGATTTGGAAGAGGGAGACAGATAAGAGAGTTCGGTCTTGAGAATGGAGAGATATTGTTTCCTGGCTCTCCTGAGGGTGGACACACACTTGTTTCGGGCTTTGTGAAAGGAAATGAGATTTCCTTCCGTTGGATTTGCTTTCCAGGAGACGAAGGCAAGTTGTTTCTGGGCAACAGCCTCACCACAAGATTCCGTGTACCATGGACGGGAGGAAGGGTATGACAACTGAAGACGAGATGGGATAAATCTGTGCATGAGAGAGAGCAATTTACTTTGGAAGAATTCCCAGGATGAGTTGATGGTAGAGATGGGAGACCAGTCGAGATGATTGATGGCTGCTTGAAGACCGTGCCAGTTGGCCTGAGTGAAATGCCAGAATCGTCGACGCTGAGGAGGCTCCCTGAGAATGGTCAGAGAGATGTCCACTTTAACAAGCACATGATCAGATGAGCCGATTGGAGCAGAAGAAGAGCAGCAGACATTTTCAGGGAAGTTAGTCATAACCAAGTCCAGAAGAGAAGATGCTCCGTTGACCAAGATCCGGGTCGGGAAATTGATACATTGTGTCAGTCCCAGTGAGTCGCAGAAGTCCTTTGCTGAGGAGCCATGGCTGGTGAGAGAGGTACCCACACCCAGCCAACTGGCATGGTGACAAATGAAGTCACCACATATGAGGAAGAGAGAGTTGGGATGAGTAGATAGAAGTTGGTCCATATTATCAGACAGCGAGATGTAGATGGAGTCATCCCTGTTTGGTGGACGGTACAACACACATATGAACAAAAGGTGAGAGCGAAGGGGAAGCTGTATCCAGAGGTATTCCTGGGGGTGAGGTGGAGAGAGGGCATTGCAGGGCGAGTGAGAAAGAGAGTTTTTGATAAAGATAGCAACCCCACCTCCAGGATGAGGCTCAGGTCTATCATACCGGAGGAGGGAGTAACCCGGGAGAGATACTAAGGAATCAGAGACATCATGAAGGAGGAAAGTTTCTGTTAAGCAGATCACGTCTGGTTTGTCAAAAGCAACCTGTATGGAGAGATCAGTTAAGTTTGAACGAAGGCCCCGGATGTTTGAGGTCCATACCGTTAATGAAGAGGAAGGGGGAGCATCGGATACAGAACAGGGGGGTGGGGTGGGGTAGGGTAAGATATGGAAGAGGTAGGGAGAGCTGTTGAAGGTGTCAGAGATTTCAGAATAGCTCGGAGAAAGGGAAGGATGGGGCGGACAAAAGGTTTGATGGTGATTGTGTGAGGCACAATGAGGTGTTATTTGAGGAGGCGGAATAGCGAGGCAGAAGGTTGGGGGAGATGGAGGTGAGAGTTGGAAGGGGGAAGAAATGGGGAGGATGCTTTGAGGAAGAGGGGTGAGAGGGGGGAAATGGAGAAGAAATGAGGGTGGGGAGATTTGAGGGGAGGGGCGAGGGGGGAGTTTATGAGGGGAGGGGTTAGGGGGGAGTTTTGGAGGGAAGGGACAAGGGGAGGGATTTGAAAGGGATGGGGGAGATTTGGAGGTGAGGGGGGGAGTCTCGGAGGGGAGGGGTGAGGGGGAGTCTAGGAGGGGAGGGGTGTAGGGGGAGTTTAGGAGGGAAGGGGCAAGGGGGGAGATTTGAAAGGGATGGGTGATGGGGAGGATTTGGAGGGGAGGGGCAAGGGGGAAGATTTGAAAGGGATGGATGATGGGGAAGATTTGGAGGGGAGGGGTGATGGGGAAGTTTTGGAGGGGGGGGGGGGTGATGGGGAAGATTTGGAGGGGAGGGGTGAGATTGGATTTTGGAAAGTGTACGATTAATGGGAATCGAACATTTATTGCAAAATGAGTTTCTTGTGACCTTCGAGTTAAAAATACGTTTAAGGACGCTGGAGGGGGGGGGGGGGGGGGGTGGAGTGCAGGTGAGTTTAGGGAATGTATGAAAGCGGCACTGTAAGAGATGGAATTTTTTTTTGGGATGAATAGATTTGGTGAGCAAGTCGAAAGCAACCTTTTAAAGAAGAAGAAGAAAAAGGTGTTATAATATACGACAGAATACAGTACTTCAGGGGAAAGTTTAAACATTTAAAAGTTTAACAGTGAAAACTATCTGGGGAAATGGGGGAGAAACACGTGGTCGAAGAACGAACGAACGAATAAGAACAACGAATAAACGAATAAGAACAACGAATAAGAACAGAGAAGGAAATGTTTTTTTTTTGTTTTGTTTCTTTTGAGTTGAGATTTTAAACAAGGAAGTAGTCTATGGGGTGAAAAGACTGGGAAAAACATAGAACGAAAGTTATTGGAGCACAATAGACGGACCGCTGGGAGAAAAACAAAGCCTCAAGGTAGGACACGGTACAAGGCCTCAAAAGACACGACACAAATTAACACGATTTTCTGTACAGGTATGAAAGATTTACACGGATAATTGTCCTGGGGACCCACTGTAGGCACACACACCATGAAATAAATACAGTTTTGACCAAAATACAAATGGGAACAATTACTTAACTTCGATAGCGTGGAGAGCGTGGACAGCTGCGAAAAAACGTAACCTCGCCGGCCAATATCATTGGCGAAATATCAACAACGATATTGCCAACGTGACTCGCTTGTGTCCTGTGTCAGGAGAGAATGGCCAGCCTTCAGAAGGAACCATTAATGAGCGATACACTACCACGGCGTGTGTTCGAGGAGGTATCTGCTGATTTGTTTTCCCACGCGGGAAAATCGTATCTGGTCTACGTCGACCGACTCTCTGGGTGGCCATGCATCTATTTCTTTCACAGGTGACCAGCTTCCTACCCACTGAAGCGAGTGAGATTTGACTTTCCACTCCGTCGCATCCCACGCAATCGCCGGGCACCTACGCGACTCGATTTGTAAATTGTTATGCATGAACTGTTGCTCTATATTGCTTTGTGTTCTTGTTACCACACGTATGGTTATGGGCAGGGATGGTAGTATCTACTCATGCTGATTGATTTGGGGGATTGTCACCTCTTGGAAACCACGTCCATATGTCGTCGGTTTGAAGGGAAGGGGAGATGTTGGATACTGCAAAACCCTTTGGTATTACACATGACGTATTAGGTAAACCTGTTTCCGTTTCCGCGTAGGCGGAGTCAGTTGCTTGATGATGGCCTGCAGCCTTAGGCTTGCGTGTTCGGTCACTGTGTTGTTTGGATACTCTCAGATGTTCATTTCTGCCTCCTTGAACTTTTAACACGCTACTCAGCATACACCAGCACGAGCAAAACTATCACGAGAAAACACACCTCTCAATGAGGAAAAGGACGAGAAATCACGACAACCCGTCAGTGCCGATGGACTCACCCCTCGATCTCACCGAAAGGCGTGGGCTTTCTCTCTCTGTATCTCAGGGGAAGAAACGAAAGTGGAAAAAATAAAAATAGAGATAGCAACACAAGCGAGGAATGCAATAGAGGTGTGGAGGGGGAGGGTGAGGGGAACAAGTGGGTGAGGGGAACGGTCAGAGGAAGGGAAGACCAAGCGGGGGGAACGGGCATGGAACTGGGAGGTTGGGGGAAAAGGGGGGGGGGGGAGGAAAAATGGGAAGGGAGGACGAGGGTTTTGGTTCCGGGTTTGATGAAAATGGAGTGGTGGTGGAAGACAGAGAATACACAATGTGAAAATAAACAAAAATGAAAAGTAGAACGTGAGAACAACGACCACAAAAGGGGGGGGGGGGGGGGGCGGTAGAAAGATCGAAAGTTGGAGCAGCTCGCACCTCACCACACATGCACAGCCGCCATCCTGCCACGCCAAACCACAAACGGCCAGCAGGGGGCGCGCGAGAGAGATTTTGATTTTTGCTCCTTTATTGAAAGGAATCATTCAATTTTATTCAATATGATTCCAGACAATTATGTCCAAACAAAAGGGTTATTATGGCTTACTTCAAAATAAAAAATACATGCAACACATGTAGAGAAAGAGCATGGTGGATGGGGTAACATAGAAGCAAAGATTCCAGATTATAAATTAATTACAAGAACACCATTGACCAAGCTACATAAAGATTGTTTGGCAAACCATCGTTTTTCGAAGACAGCAGAATCGTGGATTCCAAACTCAAAATGGACACGAGATGTAACCGACGCTTTAAAAATCTTTAAAACGTCATCAGCTAAAATATCAATGTTCTGCAATTTCCGTTTTCCTGATAAATAAATGGCAAGCTTTGCTTCGGAGCACAAGAAGTTCCCTAAAAAAACATTCATTTTTACATCGGTGAGAAATATTAAAACCATATACAATCACAGGTTCGTGATCATCTGATAGCCGAATTTGCAGACGCGCACTAGTAGTGAATCAAATAGTATAAAAACACAATGTGTGAAAATCAAACCGAGCCCCTGAGTCACACTTAATAACATTTTTAAAAGGGAGGACAGTCTCGAGCACTCAATAAAGGCATGAAAAATGGTTTCAGGGGCACCGCAAAAGGGGCACAATTCTGAATTTTCGGAACACATGCGATGCGACAGAATATTGCAAGGCAAGATGTAGTGCGCCAGCCACCATTGCGTATTCCCAGAGCGCTTGACGATTGGCTCCTTATACATCACGTGCCATTTGATTGTTGCGGAATGGCCAGCTTGGAGCAGCGCCTTCCAATGAGCTCGTGGCCCCGCAGGTCTGTCAGGAATGAGAGTGTTAACACTTAGACTATACACCGAGGATTTCTCCATCGAGTTAAAGGAGATAAACCCCGAAATGAAATTAAAAGACGAGGAAAAGGACATTGGGACAGAGGGAGGGCAGCCTCAATCTCTGGATCCCACTTTAGCCCGGTTAGTGTAAAAGCTCGTGAAATCACAGAGAAAATCCTTCCAATAACTCTGATGGATCTCACACCAGTGGCCACGGCGACATTGGCAGCCATCTTCCATCGATATGTAAAGGGATTTCTTAGGTGCTTGACCCTAGGTAAAGTTGACATCAATGAACTTTTGCACAAAAGAACGGTCACTACAGACCCCTTTAAAAAATGGGATTAAAAAAAATTGGTTCATTTAAAAACATTTGGAGCGTATAGGCACTGGTGTCACGGCAAACAGCGACTGTCCGCCATGCTTCCAGTATACTTCTGTAAAACAAGGGGATCAATGTTATGTCCACCCTCGCTGCATCAAGAAGAAAGAGTTCGTCACCGAAGCCAAGTCTCCCTGCTTGCCTGAGCAAGCAGTGAGTAAAGGCTTTCCATGGTACATCGGAATACAACAGCCTTCGGATTGCAAGGAGACGAAAAGCCATCACTTTACTTGTTATGTCTATCAATCCCTGTCCACCTTCAGCAATGGGCAGACCTATTACGCCAGGCTTCCCATCCCAAAATAAATTGACAAAAATACTTTGGAGCTTTTTAAGAATAGAACCTGGGGCCTGTAGTGCCATAAAACTATGCCACAGCATCGATGCCGCGAGGTTATTGATGACCAGAGTACGACCCCGATAGGAAAGCTGTCTCAATAGTCCCCTCCATTTTTGCAGCCGCTGCGCAGTCTTAGTAATCAGCGATTCCCAGTTTTTAGAAATGAAATCCTGAGTGCCGAGAAAGACCCCGAAGTAGCGTATCCCATCATGTGCCCCCTCAAGCTGCATTGGCAGGGTCGGAGGGGGGGGGGGGGTACCATTCCGTGGGCCTAAGTAAAGAGCTTTGGTCTTCTGCCAGTTGACCTTTACGGAGCTAGCCAAGGTAAACTCATTGGTGGACTCGACCAGGGCACAGATATCTTCATCAGAAATAACAAATGTGCATAGGTCATCCGCATAAGTGATGGTCTTTACCGGATTGGCCGATGGCAGAGGACAATAACCACGAAGCCGTGTGCGCACCCGATTCAGAAGAGGCTCAACGGAGAGGGAATAAAGAAGGCCGGACAAAGGGCACCCTTGGCGAATACCCCGAGTCACAGAGAAAGGCTGACTTAAAATATTATTCACCTTAAGCAGGCTAAAAATATTATTATACAATAATTTGACGTGACCGATGAAGGTTTCCCCAAAATCAAACCCCCGTAAAACAGCAAAGAGGTAAAAATGATCGACGGGATCAAAAGCCTTTTCTTGATCTAAAAACACGAGACCAACATTTCTTTGTTCCGCGGTACAAATGTCGATCACGTTACGCACAATAAAAATGCAATCATGTATTGTTCTTTTCGGGATACAATCGGATTGATCGGGGTGTACAATATCCCCGATGACAGGCTTGAGGCGGTTTGCAAGAGTTTTTGAGATAATTTTATAGTCCATGCAATGGAGGGAAATTGGACGCCAATTCCAAAGTTGTTGAAGGTCTCCCTTCTTGGGTATAAGGGCAAGTACAGCCCTACGGCAACTGAGTGGTAATAAGCCTGAACGCAGGCCCTCAATTAAGAGGACCATGCAGTTCGGGTCCCAGTTGGTCCCAGAAGGCCTTATAGACCTCCGCAGGGATTCCATCCAGCCCCGAAGCCTTGCCCGTGGGCAAAGTTTGCAAAGCGGCAAAGAGTTCCTCGAGGGTAACTTCCTCGTCCAGGTGCTGCCGTGCAGACTCAGACAGGGTTGGCAGAGAAGCAGTCAAGGAAAGAATCACATCATTTTTTGTGTCCCTGGCACAATACAAATCTGAAAAATATTATTCGACCAAAGTTCTGATCTCGTTTTGGTCCTGAGTCGTTCGACCTCCTTGCGTGCACAGTGAAATTATTTGCTGGTTTCTCTTCGCTCGCAGTTCCAAACCGAAGAAGAACTTTGAAGAGGTATCAATGAAATGCAGGTTCTCCCTTCGTAATCGTATTAGAGCCCCTCGAGCCCGCTTTGCGCAGAGCTCAGGAAGGAGGGCTTTCCTTTTCACAATTAAAGAACAAGTCCTTTCAGCGCTCTGGGCCGGAAGGTTTGATTGCAGACACAAGATCTCTTTGGCGATGAGAGTTTGTAGCGCTGTTTCGTTCTTCGTACAAAAGGAGTTATATTGTTGGCAAAGTGACCTAATCTGGGCCTTTGCGTTATCCCACCATTGCCCGAGGCAAGAGAAGCAAGACTTTCGCAACTTTATAACTTCCCAAAAGGCTGGAAAGCATCAAGGAACGCTTCATTTTGCAAGAGGCTCACGTCGAAAGTCCAGTAAGCAGCACCACGATTCCGGGCCAGAGTGAGAGTAAAATACCATCAAAGTCAAGGTGCGTGAGAGTAAAATCCAACTGTGTAAAAAAAATCAAATCTTTCTGTGCTATTACTCGGTGAATATACATTTAGGATCGTGTGCTTATAACCATTAAAAAAGAAATGCACTGAGACTAAATGCCCTTTAATAATTTCTTTAAAAGCGACACCCTGTGCACAGAAAGAATGATGCAAATAGACAGCAACCCCAGCACGAGAGCAGGCCAAGCTGCTAAAGAACCACTGTCCTCTCATCATTCTGTTCCATTCGCTAACGCAAGAAGGGCTACACCTCGTCTCTTGCAAAAGAACAATATCAAAACGTTTATGCTGGACGAGCGACTTTACCTGGGCCTTATGCAGGGGGGAACACCCCTTCCCCTTCCCCTTACCCCCCCCCTCCATTAATAATTAAGGTTACAATAGAAAAAGTCACCTTGTAAATTTAAGGAAAAATAATTAGGTGGGGAGGAAGTCAGACTGTGGCTGCAGCTCCTTCCTGGCTTTGAGCACACATTTCCTAAGGCGAAACACTTGTGACTCTGTCACACCAAGCTGTTCTGCCTTGAGGAGGAGATGTTTGGAGGAAGTTATGAAAGCAGACAAATCTGGAAAGAAGTTATTGATTTTGATTTGTTTCTCTCGAAAAGTGTCTTTTTTTCTTTTTCTTTTTCTTTTTGTATACAAGATCGAGGCTCGTGAAAGAGCGAACATTAATCACACAGAAAGACAAACAGACACACAAAACAAATAACATCGGGAGCGGTAGACAAGATGGGGAGAGAGGGGGAAGGACACAAACACAACATTTGAGAGCAGGTACCGAGAGACATGGAGACATCGAGAGAACTGTGGGAGGAAGAGGGCTTTGGGGGGGAGGCATGGGAAGGGGGGCGGGGGGTGGGAGAGGTATAAAACATATGGACACTGCCAAGACTTCCAGGAAAGAAGTTGGAATTTCAAACAAGGTGGATCTGGGGTGAATTAGTGGGGGTAGAAAAGATCAAGGTTTTGGATGGGGGAAGATAAGAGATGGTGGTGAACAGCTGTTTTGAAGACCTGGAGGGAGGAGTGTGATTGAAGTGAGTGTGGGAGTTTGTTCCAGAGGCGGAAGAAAAGAGGAATGAAAGAGTGAAGGTGAGCAGAGAGCCGAGATTTCGGCAGTTTAACCATCAGAGGGTGGCTGGCAGATCTTGTGCGACCTGTACGAATATTTGGGGGACAGAGCACAGAGAGAGCTGGGGGAGCAAGGCCGGAGAGGAGTCGGTAGAAGACAGAAAGACCACCTACCTGCCTGCGGTGAGTGAGTGAAAGGCCCTCAGAGATAGCTTCATCGCGGGAGATTCCAATGATTCTGAAAGCTTTGGATTCAACAGCGTGAAGCCGAGCCAGGTGTGAGGCAGGAGCACCAGCCCATAGGGGAGAACAGTATTCCATTGAGCTGTGGATGAAAGCCTTGTATGTGGTGAGGAGCTCAGGTGTGCCTAGGAAGGACTTCGCACGACGGAGGATGCCCAGTCGGCGACTGGCTTTGGAGGCCAGCTTGGAAATGTGGTTTTCCCAAGAAAGATCATGGCACATGGTGAGACCCAAAAGCTTGAGCGACAGAACTTCTTGGAGAGGATTGTTGAGAAAGTAGATGGGAGGGTTGTCCAGTCGATCTTTTCGGAGAGACATAGTAAGAGTGTGAGATTTGTCAGGATTGAAAGACATGTTCCACATGTTCGACCAGTCTGTGATTTTGTCCAGGTCTTCAGAGAGTGAGGAGGCTGCAGACTGCTGATCTGAGGGAAGAGGAATGGAGCGGCAGAGAGTGGAGTCATCAGCAAAGAGATACAGAGTATTTTCCAGAGAGTCGGAGAGATCATTGATAAAGACCAGAAAAAGCACAGGGCCCAGCACACTGCCTTGGAGAACTCCAGCCTGAACGGGAAGGGGAGATGAGAGAAATCCATTCAGGGCCACACGTTGACTACGACCAGAGAGGAAGTCCGCAAGCCATGCATGGAGATTTCCATGGATACCATAGGAGGAGAGTTTGGTGAGCAGAGCTGGGTGCCAGACCGTATCGAAGGCACGTGATATGTCAAGGGAGACAGCTCTGATTTCCTGTTTGGCATTGAGGACCTCCATCCATTGTTGAGACAGCAGAAGCAGCATGTCCAGAGTAGAGTGACCTGGTCTGAAACCAAATTGATGATCAGAGATCAAGCCATTGGAGAAGAGGAAAGATTTAATATCCGAAGCAATGATGGATTCCATGACTTTGCTGATAATTGGGAGCAGGCTGATTGGTCTGTAGTTGCAAGGATCTGTTTTTGCACCTTTTTTGTGTAAAGCGGTAATGTTTGCTGATTTCCAGGATGCTGGCAGATGACCTTGAGCAAAGGATAGGGTGAAAAGAACAGAGAGAGGGTGAGATAGAGCGGCAGAGCAGGATTTTAGGACCCGTGGGCTCATGCCATCAGGTCCAGTTGCAGAATCAGAGTCGAGGTTTGACAAAAACCCCTCCACCTTGTCAGGAGAGAAGGCCACAGAGTCCAGGAGCAGTTTGGTTCGACTGGGAAAGGTGGGAACAGAGAGAGATGGGTTTGGGACTAAGGATTTTGAGGCAAACACAGAGTTGAGGCATTCGGCTTTGTCATGTGCGATGTCAACTGTGTGGCCATTTGAGGTAAGGGAGGGGATGGAGGGGGAACAAACACCAGAAACGGATTTGACCAGACGCCACCAGGATTTGGAGGAAGGAGACAGGTTTGAGAGTTCATTCTTGAGTGAGGAGAGATAGTGCTTCCTGGCACTCCTGAGGGTAGACACACACTTGTTCCGAGCTTGGTGGAAGGAACTGAGATTGCCTTCAGTTGGATTAGCCTTCCAAAAGGCAAAGGCAAGTTGTTTCAGGGCAACTGCCTCACCACAAGATTCAGTGTACCATGGACGGGAGGAAGGGTAAGACAACTGAAGGCGAGATGGGATAAATCTGTGCATGAGAGAGATCAGTTTGCTTTGGAAGAATTCCCAGGAAGAATTGATGTCAGAGGCAGTGGAGATGGGAGACCAATCCAGACGATTGATGGCTGCTTGAAGACCGTCCCAGTCGGCCTGAGTGAAATGCCAGACTCGTCGACGCTGAGGAGGCTCTCTGAGAATGGCCAGAGAGATGTCCACTTTGACAAGCACATGATCAGAAGAACCGATTGGAGCATAAGAAGAGCAGCAGACATTAGCAGGGAAGTTAGTCATAATCAAGTCTAGAAGAGAAGATACTCCATTGGCTGAGATCCGGGTCGGGAAATTGACAGATTGTGTCAATCCCAGTGAGTCACAGAAGTCCTTTGCTGAGGTGCCATGACTGGTGAGAGAGGAACCCACACCCAACCAGGTGGCATGATGACAATTGAAGTCACCACATATGAGGAAGAGTGAGTTGGGATGAGTGGATAGAAGTTGGTCCATGTTGTCAGACAGTGAAATGTAGATGGAGTCATCACTGTTTGGGGGACGGTACAGAACACATATGAACAAAAGGTGGGAGCGGAGAGGAAGCCGTAGCCAGAGGTACTCCTGGGGGTGAGGAGGAGAGAGGGCAGTGCAAGGAGAGTGAGGAAGAGAGTTTTTGATAAAGATAGCCACCCCACCACCAGGCCGAGGCTCAGGTCTATCATACCGGAGGAGGGAGTAACCAGGAAGAGATATTAAGGAATCAGAGACATCTTGAAGGAGGAAAGTCTCTGTTAAGCAGATCAAGTCTGGATTGTCAGAAGCAACCTGTATGGAGAGATCAGTCAGGTTTGAGCGAAGGCCCCGGATGTTTGAGGTCCATACCGTTGATGAAGAGAGAGGGGGAGCATCGGGTACAGGACAGGGGAGGGGAGGAGTAGGGTAAGATGAAGGATGAGAGGGGGAGGTAGGGAGAGCAGTTGTTAGTGTGTCAGCGATTGCAGAAGAGTTCCAAGAAAGGGAAGGATGAGGAGGATGAAAGGTTTGAAGGTGAAGGGATGAGGCACAGAGAGGGGTTGTTTGAGGGGGGGCAGAGGAAAGAAGAAGGTTGGGGGGGGGTGGAGGTATGAGATAGAAGGGAGACGAAGTGGGGAGGAGGCAGCTTTGAGGAGGAGGGGGGAGGAGGGAGAATTGGAGAGGAATGGTATGGGGGGAGATTTGAATGGGAGGGGTTGGGGGGGAGTTTTGAAGGGGAGGAGTGAGGGGGGAGTTTAGGAGGGGAAGGGCAAGGGGGGAGTTCAGGAGTGGAAGGGCAAGGGGGGAGTTCAGGAGTGGAGGGGTAGGGGGGGAGTTTAAGAGTGGCGGGGCAAGGGGGGAGTTTAGGAGTGTAGGTGCAAGGGGAGGGATTTGGATGGGAGGGGCAAGAGGGGAGTTTAGAAAGTGGATGATTAATGAAAGACGAACATTGAAAACAAATTGGGTTTGTTGTGATTTTCAAGTTAGCAATCCGGTTCAGAATGATGGAGGAGGGATGGAATGAATGTGAATTTAGACCATGTAGTGAGGGAGACGTATAAGATATTGAATTTCTTTTTTTTGAGGTGGAATGAGTTGGAGAGGAAATTGAGAAAAGCCTTTTAAATAGGAAGAAAAACAGCGTATTGTAAAATACCACTGAGTAAAACACTGAAGGGGAAAGGTTATACATATTTAAATAATATTTAAACAGAACCGTGAACAATCTTATGTGCACAAAAATACCAACGGGGGGAGAGCCGAGAGGGACCACCACGAGTCACGTGAAGGGCAAACGGTGGATGGCCAACTTTGAAGAAACTTTAAGATCTTGGTGGGTGAAACTTCAGCGCCTCCCTTGGTGAACCTTGAACCAAACCTGGATCATTCCAGGCTTCAATACTAGCACGCGGAGGCAAGTGACGCGGCACCGTCTGAGTCATCATCATAGTAGTTTTTATTAACATTAACACACTCTGAAGTGAGTGTTTCCACAGCGGAAAATTCTCCCTTCACCGAGGTAGGACCGGTGTTTCCGTAATGGGGGTTTTAAATACCACGTGAGAAACTGAAGTTTCTGCAACGGAGGCTTCGCACTCTACCAGGGGAGAAGAGGTCGTTACATTTTCCGCCTCCATTGTTTCAGCCATTTCACACTGAACAGGGAGTGGGGGTGCATCAGGCACCTCATTAGAGGTTACCTTGCCAGTAGCCATGGAGGTGTTTACGATGGGTTCTGGGGCCGTTGTGCGCGGCTCGCAACAATCAGGTACGGAAACGTCTTCTTCTTCTTCTTCGCCTAAAACACTGAATCTGTTTTGCAAAGCAAAACCAGCCGTGGACGAATCCGTTTCTGAAACAGGAACGTTATGCTCCTTTGCCGGCGCCATCTTTTTTGGATGGCTCGATTGCACATCCTTACCAACCCCACCACGTTTTTTCCTCTTCTTGGAGGTCACAGTGATGAAGACCCCATCTTCCGCAGAGGGTTCCTCAGTGTCCAGCCTCAAAAGTGAAGGCTGATCCAGCGTCCTGGATGTGCTACTCGAGGCAGCGTTTGGCTCTGTCCGTGTAGGTGTGCCACTCGAGGCAGAGTTTGGCTCGGTCCGTGTCGATGTGCCACTCGAGGCCGCGTTTGGCTCGGTCCGTGTCGATGTGCCACTCGAGGCAGCATTTGGCTCTGTCCGTGTAGATGTGCCTCTCGAGGCAGCATTTGGCTTATTCCGTAGAGATGTGCCACTCAAGGCAGTGTTTGGATCTGTCCGTGTAGATGTGCCACTCGAGGCAGCGTTTGGCTCTGTCCGTGTAGATGTGCCACTCGAGGCAGCATTTGGCTCTGTCCGTGTCGATGTGTCACTCCAGGCAGTGTTTGGCTCGGTCCGTGTAGATGTGCCACTCGAGGCAGCGTTTGGCTCTGTCCGTGTAGATGTGCCACTCGAGGCAGCGTTTGGCTCTGTCCGTGTAGATGTGCCACTCGAGGGAGCGTTTGGCTCGGTCCATGTCGATGTGCCACTCGAGGCAGCTGTTGTAAAAACCAGAGTTACAACATTGTCTCAGATTTGTGAGTTTAATTCTGAATCGATCTCCAGCAATACCTGTAAGAAAACCAACAAGCAACATATCAATATTCAGCATTCATAGGAATCAGTAATGGATTTGCAACTAGCACAAGCAAGCCTGGAACAAAGGAGTAACATGCACCATCTAAGTATGCACAACATTACACATGAGAAATGTCACAGGAATGATCGCAGCGCTGTCTGTCTGAGTTCTTATAACTGTCGCGCAGTGGACAGAAGCCGCATAACACCTGGGTTCAAACTTAGACACAATTTCATTACATTCTCCTCGGCGTTAAAACTACACTACCCCTAGGGGCAGAGAACAAGCTAGCGAGCTATAGCAGCATAGAAACATCAGTTCGCAGCAGTCCATGTGAGTCCCAGCCGTAGCGATTAGGACAGCGAATTGCTCTTCCGGCACGCGTCCGATAGGCGTCAGGAGCTTCAACCACGAGACTGAATTCCCACGCGTCGGAATAACCGCCTAACTCAGGTGACGGCAGTGCCTCCACAAAGCCATCTGGATCAGGCGCGTGTGGTGGTGGGGTTGACGGTGGATTCTCTATCATCGGATTAACCGGGCCGAAGTCCGGCCCAACAGCATCCCCGCATGGGGCAAGATGGTGCACCGAGACTGTAGACTCACGTCCATTTGGCAGCAGCACTCGAGCGTGCTCAGGGTTGACTTGGAGGTAACTAACCTTGTCAAAGAGGGGGTCATATTTACTTGAGCGAACCGCGCATTTGAGGAAAGCCGGTCCGGGTTCAGCAAGCCAGCCGGGCAAAGGACGGATACCGCCAGAACAACGCGAAAAACGAAACATACGGTCGTGGGGAGTTTGATTAGTAGTGGTGAACAATAAAGTCCTGATCGAGGTTAGCGCCCCGGGTACCGCCCAGGTCCATCGGTCCAGTCCTAGTCCACGGGACTTAAGGCTCAGAGTAATGGTTTTCCATATGATGCCATTAAATCGTTCCACCTGTCCGTTCGCCTGTGGCCTATACGGGGTAGTATAGCTAGAAGCGATATTACGCTGGAGCAAGAAGGTTCTCACATCCTGGGACAAGAACACCACTCCACAATCTGTGTGCACATAGGCCAGATTCCTAAACATAGAAAACAAGTCCTGCAGACACCGGATAACCGTGGTAGCGGACATATTGCCACATGGGAAAGCAAAAGGGAATCTGGAGAACTCATCAACTATCGTGAGAAGATAACGAGAACTGTCCGAAGCCGGTATTCCCGGACAAGGCGGTAGACACGAAGGCGGCAGGGGTCCTTTGAAGTCCATTGCCAATCGCTCCCACAGCCGGGTAGCCGGGACCAGCGTACCCATCCGAGGGTTGTAGAAGCGAGGTTTGAGTTCAGCACAAACGGAACAATTGCGACATAGCTGACGAATGTCCTCAGTGGAGTAGGGCAAATTGCGACTGCGCACATAATGAGCTAAACGCGTCACGCCGGGATGGCACAATGTGTCATGAAGAACGCACAGGTCCTCAAAGGAGGTGAGACTTGCACACACCACAGGCCGTGATAATGCATCCGCTGCGAGATTGTCCCGTCCAGGGCGATATCTGATAATGTAACAAAAATCGGCCAACTCAATTCTCCAGCGAGTGATTTTCTCATTCTTAATGCGCTGAGCATGGCGCGTGTCATACATAAAAGCGACACTTTGTTGATCGGTAATGATCTCAAAACATTTGCCAAGCAAATATGGCTGCCAGGGCCTGATAGACTCAACGATGGCGTACGCCTCCTTTCAACAGACAAGTGTCGTTTTTCTGCAGAGGAGAGATAGACAGGTCCATGCCAGGCAGAAATGGCGCCGTTTTCCAGTCAAGGTTTTCTCAGTGGATTTATATACTTTTGATCATACTCTGTCGAATAAGCTTGTGGGCCACCCTGAAATTTGCCTCAAATCCAAGATGGCGGCCAAAAATCCAAAATGGCCACCAGAATAGCTAAAATAGTATTTCTGAGAGTTGCTTTTACCCATAGATGATTTTTTTTCAACTGATTGTGGCCTATTATGATAAAGAAAGATAACTCAGTCATAACTCAGCCATAAAAATTAACAATCGGTACTTTATTAACAAAATGGCCGCCGGGCAACTTCCGTATTACGGAAACTGCTATAACTTCAGTTCCGAGTGTGATATGATTATAATTTTGGTGTCCAGTCATATGTTTTTGGGGTCAAGGAATCCATATTTGTACTTTTTATTTCAGTGAAATCATTGGTTCATAAAGAAATCTAAGATGGCTGCCAATACTGGCCACCGATGTGGCAGATTCAGTCATGTCTTGTGCTCCATAATATATATTACAATACATTTTGATTCAATTTCTTGGTTTCCAAAGTCTGGTTATCCATTTAGTTGGTTTATCATGACACTAGCTCAATAGATCATCCCCTAAATCATGGATGAACAATAAATCCAAGATGGCTGCCGCTGAACGGCTCCTAGTCAGTTTTGCTTCGTCTACCAAACTACACAGGTTTATAAAATGTATCTGAATTCCCATTCAATATGATCCCCGGCTTTGGTTATGCTTTGGGAAAAATATGTTGTTCAAAAGGCACATAATCCTCAGTTACTAAGATCAAGATCAAGATCACTCTCTTCACTCTGAAAGTCTGAATAAAGTCCACAGGTATCCGAAGAAAGTTGTTCCATGGTGCTCTCCAAATTTTCCCCATCTCCTTGGTACTCTTCATCAACTTCAGATTCTTCTGCTCTTTCTTCTGCCCCACCGATACCTATAAAAAATGTGAATGGATATAGTCGGGATTCAAAACAGTAAATCATATAAAAATAACAAAATTACGATTGCATTTTGGACTTATCTACCTTGCTTTTCTCTTTCTCTACAGTGAACTTCACTGTCTTGTACATGTTTTCTGCTTGTATTCCTGTGTCTCTTCTTCCTTGAAGGCTGGCTTCTCTCTTCTACTGCATCTTCTAAATCTGCATCATACTCCGCGAGACCTGTAAGTGGAAGGTTACACATATTTAATCTGGATGAATGCACTGCCAGTGGGAATACATTGGAGGAACTTTATGACAGGAACGAAAAGCAATGATCAAAGTAATGATATATTTTTTGTATACTTACTTTGAATTTGTCTTTTCTTGCTCTTTTTCTTGGAGAGGCTTGGAGGGAGTTGCGGGCAGGTAAACCATATTGGCCTGATACCATCATCTGTATTTTCCCATCCTCTGTCAGTGATAGAAGGATACTCAATGTTTTGCTTGAGACACTGGTACCACACCCATGCCTGAAGGTCACTCCTCTTGAGGTGTTCATTGGTGCTACTCTCGTCTGGAAGGATGCTGGAACTAGATTTCACCTTTTGAGTGTTGTACGTTCGGATCCTTGTTTCAACAAAGCTTTCTTGTTCACTTCCAGAATACATGCAGGTTCTGAAGAAGCATTTAGCACTGGTAGCATCTTGAAAAGATTGATTTGATCTGCCCAGCTGAGAGAGTAGATGGGATTTCTCTTGTTTCAACATCTTCTTCAATGGCTTGATTTTGCCGATGCGAAATGGGAATGATGTCGTGTCACATCCAGTAATGCTATGATATGCTGGGAGAGTTTGACACACTTCATCTCCAAAATGAGTCGTTAGTTTCTTGACACTGACGTACCGATGGTCAATCTTCATGAGCCAGTCTTGTGGTGGTTTGCAGACAGAATAGGCATAGCTCAAGAGGATCAGTACATCTGTATCTGAAGCCTTAATCACAACCGGACCTTCACACTTGCTTGCATGAAGAACAAGCCTGGTGTCAGCCTCATGATGGTTGCAGGATTCAAGTTGTTCAAACTTAGTTTGCGTGATCAACCATGTATTCTGTTCCTCTGTCACGGTGAGTGGAATTCTGAGTTTCGATCTGACTGAATCACTTTTGAAGTAAGTGACCATAAATTTAATCAGCTCAGTCTTGTTTTCAGCATTATGCAGAAATGCGTCCCAATCTTTGCCTCTGGGCATACTCTGCTCGGGGCTTGTGATGTGGGTTCTTCTACCAGAGATCCCTCGGCGTCGTTGGGTTAACTCCTTTGTAGTGGACGTACAGTAGGAATCAAATATGATCCCAAGCTGTTTTGGGTTTGACTGGCTTGGTGGCATGCAGAATTTCAATAGGGCATCAGTGTATTCTCCCCAAGTCTGTTGAGCCGGGATTGACTTTACAGCTGCCATTCCGTCAATCAGCCAGTTGCTTCTATTTGGCGGTTCCTCTGTAGTTGATGAAGATTCCTCAATAAGGTAGTTCCTCAGCGCTGCTTTAGAACCTTGTCGAATGTCTCGTTCTGGTGTGGCAAGGGCAAGTGGAATAGTTGTCAGGGGGTGTGAATGTGCCTCTTCAGGGGTAGTTGCCTTTCCTACCAACACACCAAATGCTTGTCGATCCTCCTTGAGAACGTTCACTGCCTTTGGATTTTTCTTGACCTTCTCCATGCCCGTTTTGATCTTGAGATTCACAATCCTGTCAAAAATGTTCATTCTGCCTTCTCCAGTAGCCTTGAGTCTAAGGTTAACAAAGTCTTGGAATTGTTTCTCTCCTGCTTCGGTTGATGACAACAATCCACTGACAATACCTTGGTTAATTTCCACTCCAGTTTTCATGTGACGCGCAGAACCAATCAGAAAAGGGTCAAAGTACTTATCCAATTGGATGACTAGGTTGCGAACCATGTTGTCATGCTGCCTCCGTGCCCCTATTGTTGTTTCCTTGTGAGTTGAAGAGGTCAGGATATGCAACCTTTCCTTCAATCTTCCTCTGAGCTTTGCCATTAAGTGACTCGTTTTTATGAACGCATCTGTTGTCTGCTTGCTGGTACTGTAACCGCCTTGCATTGGACCACCCCGGACTTTAACCTCTCTGTTGATTGTGGTCTCAGTGATCAAGTCCCCATGGATCGTAGAAAAGGGCTCGCCAGTCATCGACCCTCCGAATCCATTTTGCAACAGATCATCCCAGGCATCTTTGTGATTCACCTTCAGATTTTGGAGATTGACGTGTTGGAATGTCAGGTACCTAGCATAGTTGATGTGCCCGAAAGCAAAGCACTTTGGAAGAAGCGTTCTCTCTGCTGCCAGGTGTGTTTCAATGCTCTTCTCCCTTACAGCTGCTATGAGGCACAACATTGCTGATACGTCCTTAAGATATTCTGCTATCATTTTGGCCTGAGTTCCTGCTGATTGCATCAGTGAGGTACAGATGTCCTTGAAAATAGGTAACTGCAGAACTGATTCAAGACTTGTCTTATTTGGATTGAACCTGAGGTTGGCGACCACTTCTCTCGTATACTCGTCCAATATGGAAGGAACATCTTGTGATTTCATCCTGTGCCTCAGTAGGGCCTCAAATGACTGTTTGTGTAGACGAATGCTTCTTGCGTAGTGACGTCCTTCAAATGCTTGAGCAACAGAACCATCGGCAATAGCTCCGGCATCTACCCACCAGTCCTTCAAACCAAGACATCCATACTTCTTGAAGAGAATCTTGAGGTTCACCAGAATGGTATGGAATCCTCCCATGAGTGGTATTATTTTGTCATACCTCTCCTGATGCTGATATAGCCATGAAATGATCAACATTTTGCTGTTGATTGCCTCATCTGCATGTGCAAAAATATAGTCCAGTTCAAGATCTTCAGCAATCTGTACTATCATGTCCATGTACCATTTAATCACATTGTCTCCCGGGGGCAATGGAACGACAGGAAGATACTCCAACTTGCACTTTGTAGTGGAGCAATCAGTCACAGTTTTCATGAATGAAGTCCAAGAACCTACAGGTCCCAGCACGTCTTTATCAATCTCAGGAAAGTATTCTTCTAGGCAGTCGTCACCAACAGTACCAACGAGAACCCAAGCAATATTCCGTTCCAGAGCATCGTGTAACACTTGTGAATCTCTGTAGTCATCATTGAAGTCGGGAAAGGATGGAGGGGGTGCTCTTTTCTTAGGGATTTTGGATGCTCCATAGTCAGGCTCCTCTTGCTCAATGATATTGGACTGTTTAAGTTTTGAAGTGTTGCCAGCGGCGGTATCATCAGCATGTACAGCCTGGAATATTGTACCAGTTGTGTGATGAGTAGTTTGGGCTCCCGTCAGCGTCTGCTGTTTACCATCTGAGTTATCAAATGTTATATGTACACTTCGACCCTTGACGAAACCTGGAGGTAGCATCTTCTTGTGCTCCATGCTGATGGACTTTGCCCAATTATTGTTCAAGTCACGGACATCTGTGTATGGTATTCCAACGCCACATCGATTCAAGAGAGTAGTTGCCTCTTTGCTACCAGTGATTCTATGTATGGTCAAACTCAAAGCAGTTCCTAATGGTGATCGCTCACCTTTGACCATTTTTTCCCAGCTCTGAGTTATAGCTGAAATTTTCTCCGCTTCAGCGTTGCTTGTAGCCGTAGCATACCCAAATGCGTTTGTAGATCTCCTGGGATTGATTGACCAAGAAATGGCATTGAAGATACAGTGAAGAGGTCTGTGACTATCGAGTAGATCAAACAGCTCATCTGGTTCAAGGGGCCATTTGATATCATACCTCTGTGAAAGTTTACGACGAATCAGCTTTGAAAATGCTATTGTCAAATCAGATTCACGTAGACCATTTCCTTCAATTGTAGCCGCAGAATACGATATCGGATTGACCGCAGTGGAATGGACAACTAGCCGGTTCCCAAACAAGTGGAAGTCGATGGCGTCACCAAATTTCTCAGTCAGTCGTTTTTTCAACATGCAGGTTTTTGAAATCGGAGGGTCCTCAAGTTCATTGTCTTCACTGATCTCCTTTATGTCCTCAATCAATTCTCTCAGGAAATACGCCTTTTGATCCTTGACTACCATGCGGTGAAACAGTTTGAAAAAGCTGTCCATAACCTCGGTAGCTAATCTATCCTTCTCTGCTGCATCCGCTGACAGCAACTTTCTATCATATGCATAGGTAAAATTGTCATAACAACTTTTATGATAGTACACATCAACTGCAAACATGTCATATGATGCTCCACTCAGAATAACATCGAGTCGCTTCGCTGCATCATGGAACTTATCTCCTTCATCTTTGATTTTCATGTCCTTTGAACGTTCTACTTTACTGACAGCATTCTTCTCGGAGCATCTACCAAGACCACCACTATTGTACGGTTTACTGTCATCTTTCGTATCCACGTTGCACACGAAACAGATTTGCTTTTTCTCAAGTGACCCCCTGCGTATCCTATACGCGGGAGCAGCAACTGGTTCATTCGACTCATGAATATTCTCTGAACTGGAAACGGGAAGTTTGCGAGACTGGGCTTCCTTTCGGGCAATTCTGTTCCGAAATGTGATTCTACAGTTCTCATGAATCTTGACATCATGGCCTGCACTAGATAGTCTCACAGCGGCTGATTGAAATTCAGCATATGGTGCCTGAGTACACAGACTCTTGTCAACTTTAACCCATCTTCCCGCTAATTCTTGAATAGACTGCAATCCCTCCTCAGTCATATTATAAGCTGACTCAACGTCCTTAATAGTTTCATTACAGAGGCAGCACAACGGTTTGTCGCCCCTTGCTAAACTCAAAATCGGCGTGGATGCCATTGTGCAACCCTTTTCTCCTGTGCCAAAAAAGTTTTGTCTTTATGTAGTAATTTTATGAGGATTCACTGTATCTGCTAAGCCAGGATTCATGGAATCATTTCTTTGCGTCCGCATTCATGGAATCATTTCTTTGCATCCGGATTCAAGGAATCTGAAATGGAAACCAAGAAATTGAATCAAAATGTATTGTAATATATATTTCACTGAAATAAAAAGTACAAATATGGATTCCTTGACCCCAAAAACATATGACTGGACACCAAAATTATAATCATATCACACTCGGAACTGAAGTTATAGCAGTTTCCGTAATACGGAAGTTGCCCGGCGGCCATTTTGTTAATAAAGTACCGATTGTTAATTTTTATGGCTGAGTTATGACTGAGTTATCTTTCTTTATCATAATAGGCCACAATCAGTTGAAAAAAAATCATCTATGGGTAAAAGCAACTCTCAGAAATACTATTTTAGCTATTCTGGTGGCCATTTTGGATTTTTGGCCGCCATCTTGGATTTGAGGCAAATTTCAGGGTGGCCCACAAGCTTATTCGACAGAGTATGATCAAAAGTATATAAATCCACTGAGAAAACCTTGACTGGAAAACGGCGCCATTTCTGCCTGGCATGGACCTGTCTAAGAGTCCGTGAAAAGAAGGCCACAGGTCACCCCCCTTGAGAGAGTGTGGCAGCTATCGCGTGGTCTGACGCATCACTTTCCAAAAGAAAGGACTTGTTTTCATCAATAGACGACACGGCGGCACCAGCTATGTCTGACTTCAGGCCATGGAAAGCGGTCTTAGCGGCGTGACTCATGGGGAACTCTTTGCAATCCACAAGTGGACGAAGCTTCTCAGAAAAATTTTGAACCCACTTTGAATAATGAGCAAAAAGCCGGAGAACACGCTTCAAAGATGCACGATCACGTGGTGGGGCCATGTCGAGCAAGGGTTGCAGTCGCTCCTTGTCTGAGGTGATAGTGCTGTGGGTCACGGTGTACCCCAGGAGATCTATCGTTCGAGTGGAATAGCGACATTTGGCCTCGTTCATAGTCAGGCGGTACTTGTGCGCAACCTCGAGGAGGCGCTTCAGATTAGTATCATGATGAGCTTGATCGTACCCACAAACCGTGAGATTATCCAAGTAAACTAAGGCATCGGTTGAGCTCTCCTTAGCAATGATGTCATCCATGGCCCTTTGGAAGCAGGGACCCCATTTGTGACCCCAAAAGGCAGCCGGGTGAACTGGTACAACCTCTGTCCGGATTCAAACCCGGTGTAGATGCGATCTGCCTCAGAGATTGGAATCTGATGATACGCGCTGCGGAGATCGAAAGCACTATATACCGAATACTGTGCCACCTGTCGCCCCAGAGAATCCAATCCCGGGAGTGGGTAGGCGTCCAATTGGTTAAACCGATTAATCGTCTGCGAATAGTCGATTACCATGCATTTGCGGTGAGTGTCGGTCTGAACCACCAAAACTTGGGCTCTCCAAGGCGATCGACTAGGTTCGATTATGCCCTCCTTTAATAGCCGTGCAGTCTCCTCAGCAATGAATTGCATGTCAGCCCGTGAATAGCGTCGCGATTTAACGGCAACCGGTGTACAGTCAGGAGTCACATTGGGAAACAGCGACACTGGTTCAATTTCCATCCCTGCAAGAACACACACAGCAAGAGTATCATCACCACCAAATTCCATTTCCAAGCGACCATGCCGATGGAGAAAATCGTGCCCCAGCAACACTTCTGCACATAACGCTGGTAAGACCATTAAGTGTACATCCGGAAACATTCGGCCATTAATCACAAGCTTCAGCCGACATTCCCCTCGAGTGCGTAGCCATAGCCCTTGGGAAGCCATAAAAATTTGGCGTGTTGCCCCGAGAATCGGACAGCTATGCTTCTCGGCCAGCGATGAGTGGTGATGTGCCACTCGAGGTCGCGTTTGGCTCGGTCCGTGTCGATGTGCCACTCGAGGCAGCATTTGGCTCTGTCCATGTAGATGTGCCACTCGAGGCAGCATTTGGCTCATTCCAATATCATGAGTTCCGATCTTTTTAACGCCTGGAACTGTGCCTCATTAGGAGATGCTGCAAACTTTTCTGCGTCAAACACCATGGTGACTATTAGTTAGCACCTGTTAACCTTCACACAAAAAAAAAATACAAATTTTTTGAAAAAATTGGGAATGTTAGAAAATTCCAAATTTGGGAATTTTGGGAATGTTGGAGAATTCAATCCAGGACGAGGCCCCCAATTTCTGTTACGTGCTCCTCCCCAAACCCCGGTCACGGTGTACCTCCGAGCCCCTGGAGGAGTCACGGCAGAAAGATGTGTTATTCTGTGTGTCAAAGATCAATGGTGAAACCACACCAATTGTTACCAACAAACAAGTATTGTATCAAGGTCACACAAGAATAACAGCACAAAAACAATAGTAATCAATTGTACAACAAATATAGCTTTCCTATGATGGTACCATCAGTTTCGTATAATATAACTCACTGTGCTCCAAGTGAGCGAAAATAACATTCCCAATGTCTCTGTCCCAGCTTCAAGCCAAAGTCGATCCACGCTCCAGTGCTCGTCAGAACGATGTCGTATCAAGACCAGAATCCCGTTCGGTTGACAGTCACACTGCTAACGATGGGCAAAAATACCCTCAAGAGGCGACTGGGAAATCACACCTTCGGGTATGGACGTTCAAAGGCGCCCTTTATGGCAAACCGCAAATTCCCACTCAAAATCCACGTTGCACACACACACCAGGTTAACGTCTGGATGCGGTGAAATGGTTGAAGCGAGGCGAAGAGCCCAGAGCGATGCGAAATCGGGCGCGAGGCAAAACGGCCAACGGGCCCGTTCTCGAGGCGTAACTGCCCTCAAACAACGAATCTCTTCGGAATCAACCGCAAAACCTGACACGCAGGTTTATCTGTCACAGCGATAACAACTCTGTCGCAGGAATCCCTTTCCCGGGAAACCCAAAGTTCACTCGTGACCCCCGTTTGCCAGCGTTTCCTCCAGACCTCAAAGCAGCACGGCTTTCTTGTCTGACTCACTCGCTCCGCCTCCTTTTCCTCTTCTTCTTCTTCGTCTGGTTCCCGATCCGGTTTCCGGTTCCTTTTAAAACATTACCCTTTTTTACCTTTTGAAAACAGTAATCTCTATTTCACTTAAACGATAACAATAATAGTACATGGAACCAAAAATGTTTACAGTGGATGAGAACCACAACAACGGAAGTGACGAATCCGTTAGTGAGTTAGTGAGTGGGGCCCGAGGATCCAGAGGAAGGACCCGGGTTGCCCAATGCCAAGGTGGGCATTGAGGGGGAAAGCGACAAGGAGGGCCTTCCCCAGATAGATTAGTGTGAGGAGCAGGCAAGCTCGGGAGGCGGCTCCAGTGAACAGAGGGGCGCAGGTAGGTAGACCTGCTGGTAGAGCCACATGACCCAGCCCCGAAATTGTGCGAAGGCACAGGTAGAAAATTTGTGGGGTGAGACCCAAATTCAGGAGGGCACCACAGTGTAGGCAATGGGAATTTGGGTTCTTAGAACCACATAGTTTAAAGAGGCCTACTGGCAGGGTACAACCCCGGGGAGGTTTAATGAGTAATGTTGTTAGTGTAGTTAGGATGTGCGACCCCTTCGCACCATCCACAACCATCCACCACGGAGGACAAACTTTACATCGAGAGGCTCTGTAAGCTGTTTGGAAAGTGAGATGCATCACGACATGAGTGGAACATTGTTTTATTCCGTCCCTTCCTTCCTGGGAGAACCTGGGAGGGATTTGGGGACTAATTTGGCATTAGAGGGGGACATGGGAGACAAGACGTAGAGACGAATTGTAAATACAAGGAGGGCTAGGGTAGTGTAGTCAACGGTGGGGGTATGTACGGTTAGGGACGAGCTTACTCCACTCACTCTGCCGCATTCCTCTCACCGCACCAGGTATGGTGGTACCTGGTCACCTTGTTTTTGCGTGTGCCACTGTTGCTTTTCCTTGTGCTTGTTGCGCCTTGTCTTCCTCCCCGCCCAGGACCATTATGGAAACTCACCTGTCGCAGCATCTTGCTGCCAATCCATCACCTTATGGACCACGAGCCTGGTGGCCCCGCACCTCTGCTGTGGTAGCTTTTGGCTGCCCCATCATTTTGCACCTTTGGACCACCTGTTGGGTGGCATTCTGGCCAACCATGGACCACCTGTTGGGTGACATTCTGGCCAACCATGGACCACTTGTTGGGTGGCATTCAGGCCAACCTTCGGACCACCTGTTGGGTGGCATTGAAACCCACCTTTGGACCATGTGTCAGTGACCCTGTTCACCAGATAAATGGCTCAATTTTGAGGAGGTGAAGATTTAGATGGCCCTGATCTTCAAATGGCCTATATGCCAGGCAGGGCCAGCTGGTTTTTGTTAGGAAACCTCTCAAGACAAGAAGCCGCAAGATAAGGCAAGCAGCAAGTGCCTCCATTTCCTTTCTCCATTTCTTCCCTTGAGTCCAGGTCCTGGGTTATAGTGTTTGTAAATAAAGGTTAAAGTTTTGTAAATGTAAATGTAAGAATGTTGCCCACCAGCTATGTGTTTAGTTTCAAAAATTCCGGAAATACGTGAACAGTTGTGGGTGTGAGTCTGTTAGTTAGCTGCTCAACGCATTAGGAGGGACATATCTGGTGAAAATGATGTTGCACACATGGGGTTAGAGTTGAATGTTAGGGGGATTACATCTATGTGTCACACTAATGGTAAAGGTAAACTTTGAATGCCGACTCTACCGGTCGCTCCGCCTAAGGTCGACTCGGGACGAGTCTGGTCGGAGAGGGGGGTAGTGTTGCGGTTTTGTGAATAAAGGCAACCCCCCTATAGTTAGTTACACCACAACATGTAGCATCCTATAGTTAGTTATTTCTTATTAAATGTAAAGCATAGACCTTTCCAGTGTTAGTATGCATTGAGGCAGGCAGGATGATAGTAGGCCTCGTTGAAGCCTAAAGTGCCTCGTCATGGGACTAGGCCAGGCCCTGCAGGCCCGAAGGAGGAGCAGTGAGCAACCAATGGGAGCTAAAGGGAGTGGCCAATGAGAGCTGTCACCAATGTGAGCTAAAGGGAGTGGCCGAGGGAGTGGCCAATGAGAGCTGCAACCAATGGGAGCTAAAGGGAGTGGCCGAGGATGACCAATGAGGGGCTGTCACGTCATGTGACCCCCAGCGGCCAATTGAGACCCATGGAACATTCGGGTAGGGTTTCGGGGGGTTATAAAACCCGGCCCAGGACAGACTCCCCTCTGTCTCTCTTGCTGGGTTCTTGCTATACTCTCTCTCATGCGCGCTGGGCTCCTGCTATACTCTCTCGCTTGGCTCCTGCATATTGCATGCTCCTCTGGTTCCTGGTACGTGTGCGTCATCGATCGCCGTCCCTGCCGCGATCATCTCCGGCTGTTGGTGCCCTGGGCTCTCGTCCACCAAGCCCATTCGCACGATCCGCACGATCCGCACGACCGAGCCCATCCCGGCGAGCTGCACGAGGCGGCCGTGCTTCTTGCTCATTACCCTCTTCCCCCCCTTCCCCAAACGAATGAGGGCCCTTGTCTGGGGACATAGGTAGGGCCGTTAAGATTCTTCGCTTTGTCTTTGCTTTGTTCTGTACCCTGTGAATAAATACTGTGTTTGGTTTCCAACCTGGCCGTCATTGTCCTTTCCCATTTTGACTTAGCATCGCCCGAATTAAAACCGCTCGATCGGGTTCGATAGTGTTAACGGCACGAGTCACGCGACGCACAACCGCTCGGCGTCAAGAATCCGCGTGACTCGTGTGGGGTTCAGCCCCCGTTCTCACGACTGCGTGTGTCCGAAGGTATTCGGGTTGTGACCGTTAACCCTTCCATGCGCAGCTGCGGGCTCGGCGGCTGGAGTTGCTTCGCGACCCGTCCACCACGAATACAGCAGTTGTGGTTGGCGGCCTCGTGGACCTGGAGTTCGAGGGGGAGCAGGGCCTAAACCCCCCTTAATACGTCGACAAACCCTGGATCTGCAACAATATTATGCCACAGTGGAGTAGAAGGAGACCCCGGCCCTAAACGTTCTGACCACAAGGCCACACGCGTCGCTCCAGACAGGGATGAGACTTCTTTCCCCCTCACGAGTTTAAGGACACCAGCCTTGGTTACTAAGTGAAAGGGAGAGGGAAACCCATCATCATTTGTCTGGACAGAGGGCAGCACCTTGATTTCGGGGAAGGATAGCCGAAAATCTTCAACAATTCCGGCGCCTTCCCAGCCAATATTTAGCTGCCTGAATTTTTTTCATGACTGCATGTATGATTTGATGAACAACTCGTACAGACGCTGCACATACACTTGTCGCCACCACTCCAGCAGACCTCCACTTGGTTCCAGATGCATCCCTTAGGTCGCTCACCTTTCTTACGCCTCCTTGAATGAATTTTTGAATTAAGGCATGGCTACGAGGAATACATGGGAAATAGCTGTTAAAGAAGAGGGGTTCTTGGAGGAAATTACGACAATTATATGCCTCAAGACAACGTTTAACCTCAAGGCCTTTCCATGCATCCAGCAAACTCTGCTAAAAACCTGGAAGTGAAGCATTGCTGATAACAATCAAGGTCCACCAGGAAAAGGTGCCGATCATAGTTCAGTTCACCAGCCTGTTGCAATAAAAATGTACAAATGGGTGCCAGGGCAGCTCCTCCGCATAGAGTAGTCTCTGTACAGACTGAAGGCGAAAAGCCATAAGCCGACCAGAGACATCAATGACTCCATGACCCCCCTCCTTTCGAGGGTGGTACAGTATACTGGGCCGCAGCCAGTGGTAGCCACTCCAAAAGAAGTCTATCAACTTCCTCCTGATGGCAGGGATCAGCTCCTTGGGTGGCTGCAAGGTAATGACTCTACTGTAGGCCACAATCTTGCTGCAATCAGGTTATTGATAACAAGAGCGCGGCCTCTGTATGAAAGAGACCGCAGTAGTCCTTTCCATGATTTTAAACGGTATGCAATTTGTTCCACACCTCCTTCCTAATTCCTCATTTCCATTTCATGGTTTCCTAGATAAACTCCAATATATTTGATGCCGTCTGTTTTTCATACCAGATTTTGTGGGAGTGATGGTGGCGATGTGAATGAAGGGTTACCTGAACTACACCACAAGGCTACACTTTTACTCCAGTTTACTTCACCAGAAGAAGCTGCAGAGAAGTCTTTTTATCACTGCTGTACTGCAGCCACGCTGCTCAGGCCTTTAATAAAGACACAAACGTCATCAGCATAAGCTGTTATGACAAATTTTGACCCCCTACCACCATATCCTAAGGCAATCGTTTCCTGAAAGATGCCAAAAGTGGTTCAAGGGCAATTGCATATAACAGTCCCGAGAGAAGACAGCCTTGGCGGATACCCCGTCGAAAGGGAAAGGGGGAACATAAGTTGTTATTTACTTTCATCATTCAGAAAGTGTTTGTATATAAAAGTTGAACATAAGATATGAAGGTTTCACCAAAACCCATCCCCTTAAGAACCGAAAACAAGTATGTATGATCAACACGATCAAAAGCCTTTGTTTGATCCAGAAACAACAAGCATTCTGAGTATTGCGCTGCAATACATGTCCCCTACCAAAGTTCAAAGTGCCATAACTTTGTCAAAAATGATCGAATATGCAAATTTATGCACGGTTGATGCTGGTTTTCAAACTTGATCTGAGGTATGCTGAGACACGTGTGTCACGCCTCGCCTCGTTGATAAGCCCGCAAGGTCGCTCCGTGGAGTGGCCTGCATGTATTGCACTGTGTGAATTATATAATTACCAACTCACGGTCTGAGGTACTAGCGATTCAAGAGATATCCATTTTAAAAATATTTTTGTTTAATTAACGATATCTGCCAAACCACATGCCCTATCGCAAATTCCAAAAGGACATTTTAGTAGACTGACATGCTGAACAGATCTGAGAAGTTTCCCCTCGATTGGATCAAAAATGAGGGAGGAGCTCGGTTTTAAAGGTTAATGCTTAAAAACGTCATAACTCTGAAACCATCAGTAATTTGTTATATTTTTCGGTTCACGATCAATGATCGATGTGTATATATATGTTGCTCGGCTTAGCTCCGCCCCTCCGGAAAGCGCGCGCTGTGTCGCGCTGTTGACGTTCGCGAGACGAGGCTGAGAACGCGCAGTGCGGCTTGAGGAGAACTCGAGAATAAACAAGAGATATCCATTTTTAAAAATATTTTCCTTTAATTAACGATATCTGCCAAACCACGTGCCCTATCGCAAATTTCAAAAGGACATTTTAGTAGACTGACATGCTGAACAGATCTGTGAAGTTTCCCCTCGATTGGATCAAAAAATGAGGGAGGAGCTCAGTTTTAAAGGTTCATGCTTAAAAACGTCATAACTCTGAAACCATGTGACACATGACGTCATGCTCGCTGACTTTTTTGTTCGTCATGGGTATGCGATTCTGCCTGCAAAGTTTGGTCTCGATCTGTTCAGCCGTGCAGAGAAAAAGGGGTTTTCGTGTTTTCACGAAAAACAATATGGCGACCGAACCACGTGACCTGTGACATCATAATTACCATTAAAATATTCTACAGACCGAGTCCATCATATGGTTAAATTTTTTATCTCAATCGGTCCTATTATTGCAGAGAAATTTGTTTTTAAAGGAAATTAAAACTTAAAATGGCACTGAGTTAAGGATCATCAGAATTACCAAAGTTCAAAGTGCCATAACTCTGTTTAAAATGATCGAAACGTCGTGAAGTTCGAACTTGACCTGTAACCTTTCATGAGGAAACCATGTACCAAGTTTGAAATCATTAGCATTAAGCGTTTAGAAAAAAAGTCCAGAAAACTGTTCTTTGCGTGACGGACTGACGGACTGACAGACTGACGGACTGACAGACTGACGGACTGACGGACTGACGGACTGACGGACTGACGGACTGACAGACGGAGGGACGGCGTGCAAACCTATAGTCCCCTCCGGTGTACACCGGTAGGGGACTAATAACCCAAAACTGGCAGGCACATACTTTCTGCAGGAAATAATATCTCTTACCAGAAACAGATTATCATGCATGGACCGTCCAAGAACACAGTAGGTCTGATCCGGCTGTATGACAGAGCTGATCACCTCTTTCAGTCGGTTTGCTAAAAGTTTAGACAAGATTTTGTAGTCAGTACACAGTAAGGAAACAGGTCACCAGTTCTCAATGAGTTGAATGTTCCCAGCCTTCGGTAAAAGGCATACGACCGCCCTTCTACAGGACAGAGGAAGTTCTCCAACACGAAGGCTTTCGTCAAGGACTTCAAGCAGATCGGGTCCCACAAGATTCCAGAACGTCTTATAAAACTCTCCAGGCAGCCCGTCAATCCCCGAGGCTTTCCCGTCTTTCAAGCCTCGCATGGCTGCTTCAAGTTCATCAGGTGAAATTAACGATTCCAGTGTGTGTTGCTTGTCCTCGACTTCTGGGAGCCCAGCAATCAGCTCCTGTATCGCCTCACTGTTGATACTCTGGGCAGAGTACAGGTCAGAGTGAAACACTTTCAAGGCCGCTTTAATCTCCGGTTGGGAGGCAACCGTTGACCCATTAGCAGTACAGAGCTTATGAATTTGCTGAGAGTTTTTCACCGAATTCTCCAAGCTGAAGAAGTCCTTATTTGGCATATCCAAAGTCAAGTAACTCATCCTCATACGCACCAAGGTACCCATTGCCCGCTGCCTCACCATTTCGGTCAGTGACGACCTTTTTGTCCATAGTAACCGAACACATCCAAAGTCTTTTCCAGCCCCATTAAGATTCTGTTCCAATTCTGCAATTTCGGCCTTTAATGAGTCAATTGAGAGACTTTGCATTTAGTAGTAAACAGACTATACTGTTGACAAAACGATTTGACTTGACACTTTGCAAGGTCCCACCATATGCGAAGGTTGGCATGCTCAAGCTTAGAGGACCGGGTTTTCCCCCACACGGTTCGGAAGGCATCTTTAAATTTCTTATCACTTAACAGACGAGTATTGAGTGACCAGTACGCGCTACCTCCTGATGTCAGGGGGTAATTTAAAGGACATTGAGACTAAATTATGATCTGAAAACCCTGTTGGGAGTATTTGGCTAGTGGACACCACATTCAGCATTGGCTTATTAGTCCCCTACCGGTTTACACCGGAGGGGACTATAGGTTTGCACTCCGTCCCTCAGTCTGTCCGTCCGTCAGTCCGTCACACAAAGAACAGTTTTCCGGACTTTTTTTCTCTAAACTCTTAATGCTAATGATTTCAAACTTGGCACATGGTTTCCTCATGATAAGTTACAGATCAAGTTCGAACTTCACGACGTTTCGATCATTTTTGACAAAGTTAGGGCACTTTGAACTTTGGTAATTTCCCCAACAGTTTTCCGGACGACAGACTGCCGGTAGGGGACATGTATTGCAGCGCAATACTCAGAATGCTTGTTGATATAGATCCTGTCCAGCCTTGCCCTTGATATGACGCCATCGTGACATCCGCACCATGTGTAGGCCCGTGAAGTTGGATGCTGCAACCTCCACACATCCTCAAAACAATAGTTCTTGATGAGGCTCTCTAACACCTTCGCAGAAGCGCCCTGGGGTTCATGTCCATTCCTGTCAACTGAAGGATCAATTGTACAGTTAAAGTCCCCTGCGATACAGGTGAGAGCAGCTGGATCCAGTCCCTCTACAAAGTCCCGCAATGTGGAAAAGAATATTCTTCTTTCTATAGGTTCACTTGGTGCATACACATTTACTATAATAAGCTTTTGTGTATTGCAGTAGAACTCCACCGCTATCAAATGTGCCTTATAGACCTCCCTATAAATAACACTGAGTGGGAAACCTGGGACTTAAAGCGATGGCAACCCCACTCAGCCACCATTGCCTGATAAAAGTTTACACCATTCAGCTGCCAAATTGTTTGTGGCATGGGTCTCTTGCAATAGAATGACATCTGCATTTACTCTCTCCATTGCCTGGATTGCTTGAATTTTTCGTAAGGGGGCACATCCCCCATTAATGTTCAGGGAGGCAATGTGTATTTCTCGCCTTGTCATTCTAAGGTGCCAGAGCCGTAGATAGAGAGAGTTCGGTCAACCCGGTTTCAACTGGTCTGCCCTATGATTGGTTAAGCGCTGTCATGTGATTCACAGGCGCCATGTTGTTACCCAACCTCCGTAACTAGCAGAACGCGCATCGCATTGCACGCATTCGCTTAGTGGAAGTTGGGATGGATGAGTGGAAGGAGGGATGGATCAGTGGAAGGAGGGATGGATGAGTGGAAGTTGGGATGGATGAGTGGAAGGAGGGATGGATGAGTGGAAGTTGGGATGGATGAGTGGAAGGAGGGATGGATGAGTGGAAGTTGGGATGGATGAGTGGAAGTTGGGATGGATGAGTGGAAGTGGAGATGGTTGAGTGGAAGGAGGGATGGATGAGTGGAAGTTGGGATGGATGAGTGGAAGTGGAGATGGTTGAGTGGAAGGACGGATGGATGAGTGGAAGTTGGGATGGATGAGTGGAAGTGGAGATGGTTGAGTGGAAGGAGGGATGGATGAGTGGAAGTTGGGATGGATGAGTGGAAGTGGAGATGGTTGAGTGGAAGGACGGATGGATGAGTGGAAGGAAGGATGGATGAGTGGAAGGAAGGATGGATGAGTGATTGATCTTCCACTCATCCATCCTTACTTCCATTCATCCATCCAAAGTTCCACTCATCCATCCCAACTTCCACTCATCCATCCTTCCTTCAACTCATCCATCCTTCCACTCATCATCCATCCTTCCACTCATCCATCCTTCCACTCATCCATCCCTCCTTCCACTCATCCATCCTTCCTTCCACTCATCCAGCCTTCCTTCCACTCATCCATCCCCCCTTCCACTCATCCATCCTTCCACTCATCCATCCCTCCTTCCACCCATCCATCCTCCCTTCCACTCCTCCATCCCCCCTTCCACTCATCCATCCTTCCTTCCACTCATCCATCCCCCCTTCCACTCATCCAACCCCCCGTCCACTGATCCATCCCTCCTTCCACTCCTCCATCCCTCCTTCCACTCATCATCCCTCCTTCCCCTCATCCATCCTTCCATCCAATCATCCATCCTTCCTTGCACTCATCCATCCCTCCTTCCACTCCTCCATCCCTCCTTCCACTCATCCATCCTTCCTTCCACTCATCATCCCTCCTTCCCCTCATCCATCCTTCCTTCCAATCATCCATCCTTCCTTGCACTCATCCATCCCTCCTTCCACTCCTCCATCCCTCCTTCCACTCATCCATCCTTCCTTGCACTCATCATCCATCCCTCCTTCCTTCCACTCATCCATCCATCCTTCCACTCATCCATCCTTCCACTCATCCATCCCTCCTTCCACTCATCCATCCTTCCTTCCACTCATCCATCCTCCCTTCCACTCATCCATTCTTCCACTCATCCATCCCTCCTTCCACTCATCCATCCTTCCTTCCACTCCTCCATCCCCCCTTCCACTCATCCATCCCCCCTTCCACTCATCCATTCTTCCACTCATCCATCCCTCCTTCCACTCATCCATCCCTCCTTCCACTCATCCATCCCCCCTTCCCCCTTCCACTCATCCATCCCCCCTTCCACTCATCCATCCCCCCTTCCACTCATCCATCCTTCCTTCCACTCATCGATCCCCCCTTCCACTCATCCATCCCCCCTTCCACTCATCCATCCCCCCTTCCACTCATCCATCCCCCCTTCCACTCATCCATCCCTCCTTCCACTCCTTCATCCCTCCATTTTCTTTTCTTTTTTGTGTACAAGATCGAGGCTCGTGCAAGAGCCAAGAGCGTGTAAGAGCTCCTTCCACTCATCCATCCTTCCTTCCACTCATCCATCCCTCCTTCACCTCATCCATCCCTCCTTCCACCCATCCATCCTTCCTTTCACTCATCCATCCTTCCACTCATCCATCCCTCCTTCCACTCATCCATCCTTCCTTCCACTCATCATCCATCCTTCCTTCCACTCCTCCATCCCTCCTTCCACTCATCATCCATCCTTCCTTCCACTCCTCCATCCCTCCTTCCACTCATCCATCCTTCCTTCCACCCATCCAATCATCGATCCCAACTTCCACTCATCCATCCCAACTTCCACTCATCCATCCCTCCTTCCCCACATCCATCCCAACTTCCACTCATCCATCCCTCCTTCCCCTCATCCATCCCTCCTTCCCCTCATCCATCCCAACTTCCACTCATCCATCCCTCCTTCCACTCATCCTTCCTTCCACCCATCCAATCATCCATCCCTCCTTCCCCTCATCCATCCCAACTTCCACTCATCATCCATCCCTCCTTCCACTCCTCCAATCCTCCTTCCACTCATCCATCCTTCCTTCCACCCATCCTTCCTTCCTTCCACTTATCCATCCCAACTTCCACTCATCCATCCCTCCTTCCCCTCATCCATCCCTCCTTCCCCACATCCATCCCAACTGCCACTCATCCATCCCTTGTTCCCCTCATCCATCCCTCCTTCCCCTCATCCATCCCAACTTCCACTCATCCATCCCTCCTTCCACTCATCCGTCCTTCCTTCCACCCATCCAATCATCCATCCCTCCTTCCCCTCATCCATCCCAACTTCCACTCATCATCCATCCCTCCTTCCACTCCTCCATCCCTCCTTCCACTCATCCATCCTTCCTTCCACTCATCCATCCTTCCTTCCACTCCTCCATCCCTCCTTCCACTCATCATCCATCCTTCTTTCCACTCATCCATCCTTCCTTGCACTCATCCATCCTTCCTTGCACTCATCCATCCCAACTTCCACTCATCCATCCTTCCTTCCACTCATCATCCATCCCTCCTTCCTTCCACTCATCCATCCATCCTTCCACTCATCCATCCTTCCACTCATCCATCCCTCCTTCCACTCATCCATCCCCCCTTCCACTCATCTATTCTTCCACTCATCCATCCCTCCTTCCACTCCTCCATCCTTCCTTCCACTCCTCCATCCCTCCTTTCACTCATTCATCCTTCCTTCCACTCATCCATCGTTCCTTCCACTCATCCATCCCCCCTTCCACTCATCCATTCCCCCTTCCACTCATCCATTCCCCCTTCCACTCATCCATCCTTCCTTCCACTCATCCATCCCCCCTTCCACTCATCCATCCCCCCTTCCACTCATCCATCCCTCCTTCCACTCCTTCATCCCTCTATTTTTTTTTTGTGTGTGTACAAGATCGAGGCTCGTGCAAGAGCCAAGAGCGTGGAAGAGCTCCTTCCACTCATCCATCCTTCCTTCGCCTCATCCATCCTTCCTTCCACTCCTCCATCCCTCCTTTCACTCATCCATCCTTCGACTCATCCATCCCTCCTTTCACTCCTCCATCCTTCCTTCCACTCCTCCATCCCTCCTTTCACTCATCCATCCTTCGACTCATCCATCCCTCCTTTCACTCCTCCATCCTTCCACTCATCCATCCCTCCTTCCACTCATCCATCCCTCCTTTCACTCATCCATCCTTCCTCCCACTCCTCCATCCCTCCTTTCACTCATCCATCCTTCGACTCATCCATCCCTCCTTTCACTTCTCCATCCTTCCACTCATCCATCCCTCCTTTCACTCATCCATCCCTCCTTCCACTCATCATCCATCCTTCCTTCCACTCCTCCATCCCTCCTTCCACTCATCATCCATCCTTCCTTCCACTCCTCCATCCCTCCTTCCACTCATCCATCCTTCCACTCCTCCATCCCTCCTTTCACTCATCCATCCCTCCTTCCACTCATCCATCCCTCCTTCCACTCATCATCCATCCTTCCTTCCACTCCTCCATCCCTCCTTCCACTCATCCATCCTTCCTTCCACCCATCCAATCATCCATCCCAACTTCCACTCATCCATCCCAACTTCCACTCATCCATCCCTCCTTCTCCTCATCATCCATCCTTCCTTCCACTCCTCCATCCCTCCTTCCACTCATCCATCCCTCCTTCCACTCATCCATCCTTCCTTCCACCCATCCAATCATCCATCCCAACTTCCACTCATCCATCCCAACTTCCACTCATCCATCCCTCCTTCCCCTCATCCAATCCTCCTTCCCATCATCCATCCAAACTTCCACTCATCCATCCCTCCTTCCACTCATCCATCCTTCCTTCCACCCATCCAATCATCCATCCCTCCTTCCCCTCATCCATCCCAACTTCCACTCATCATCCATCCGTCCTTCCACTCCTCCATCCCTCCTTTCACTCATTCATCCTTCCTTCCACTCATCCATCCCTCCTTCCACTCCTCCATCCCTCCTTTCACTCATTCATCCTTCCTTCCACTCATCCATCCCTCCTTCCCCTCATCCATCCCAACTTCCACTCCTCCATCCCTCCTTTCACTCATTCATCCTTCCTTCCACTCATCCATCCTTCCTTCCACTCATCCTTCCTTCCTTCTACTCATCCATCCTTCCTTCCACTCCATCCCTCCTTTCACTCATCCATCCTTCCACTCATCCATCCCTCCTTCCACTCATCCATCCCTCCTTCCACTCATCATCCATCCTTCCTTCCACTCCTCCATCCCTCCTTCCACTCATCATCCATCCTTCCACTCCTCCATCCCTCCTTCCACTCATCCATCCTTCCTTCCACCCATCCAATCATCCATCCCAACTTCCACTCATCCATCCCAACTTCCACTCATCCATCCCTCCTTCCCCTCATCCATCCCTCCTTCCCCACATCCATCCCTCCTTCCACTCATCCATCCTTCCTTCCACCCATCCAATCATCCATCCCTCCTTCCCCTCATCCATCCCAACTTCCACTCATCATCCATCCCTCCTTCCACTCCTCCATCCCTCCTTCCACTCCTCCATCCCTCCTTCCACTCATCCATCCCTCCTTCCACTCATCCATCCCTCCTTCCCCTCATCCATCCCAACTTCCACTCATCATCCAGCCCTCCTTCCACTCCTCCATCCCTCCTTTCACTCATTCATCCTTCCTTCCACTCATCCATCCCTCCTTCCACTCCTCCATCCCTCCTTTCACTCATTCATCCTTCCTTCCACTCATCCATCCCTCCTTCCCCTCATCCATCCCAACTTCCACTCCTCCATCCCTCCTTTCACTCATTCATCCTTCCTTCCACTCATCCATCCTTCCTTCCACTCATCCTTCCTTCCTTCTACTCATCCATCCTTCCTTCCACTCCATCCCTCCTTTCACTCATCCATCCTTCCACTCATCCATCCCTCCTTCCACTCATCCATCCCTCCTTCCACTCATCATCCATCCTTCCTTCCACTCCTCCATCCCTCCTTCCACTCATCATCCATCCTTCCACTCCTCCATCCCTCCTTCCACTCATCCATCCTTCCTTCCACCCATCCAATCATCCATCCCAACTTCCACTCATCCATCCCAACTTCCACTCATCCATCCCTCCTTCCCCTCATCCATCCCTCCTTCCCCACATCCATCCCTCCTTCCACTCATCCATCCTTCCTTCCACCCATCCAATCATCCATCCCTCCTTCCCCTCATCCATCACAACTTCCACTCATCATCCATCCCTCCTTCCACTCCTCCATCCCTCCTTCCACTCCTCCATCCCTCCTTTCACTCATTCATCCTTCTTTCCACCCATCCATCCCTCCTTCCACTCCTCCATCCCTCCTTCCCCTCATCCATCCCTCCTTCCCCACATCCATCCCTCCTTCCACTCATCCATCCTTCCTTCCACCCATCCAATCATCCATCCCTCCTTCCCCTCATCCATCCCAACTTCCACTCCTCCATCCCTCCTTTCACTCATTCATCCTTCCTTCCACTCATCCATCCCTCGTTCCACTCACCCATCCTTCCTTCCACTCATCCTTCCTTCCTTCCACTCATCCATCCTTCCTTCCACTCCTCCATCCCTCCTTTCACTCATCCATCCTTCCACTCATCCATCCCTCCTTCCACTCATCCATCCCTCCTTCCACTCATCATCCATCCTTCCTTCCACTCCTCCATCCCTCCTTCCACTCATCATCCATCCTTCCTTCCACTCCTCCATCCCTCCTTCCTTCCACTCATCCATCCTTCCTTCCACCCATCCAGTCATCCATCCCAACTTCCACTCATCCATCCCAACTTCCACTCATCCATCCCTCCTTCCCCTCATCCATCCCTCCTTCCCCACATTCATCCCTCCTTCCACTCATCCATCCTTCCTTCCCCTCATCCATCCCTCCTTCCACTCATCATCCATCCCTCTTTCCCCTCATCCATCCCAACTTCCACTCATCATCCATCCCTCCTTCCCCTCATCCATCCCAACTTCCACTCATCATCCATCCCTCCTTCCACTCCTCCATCCTTCCTTCCACTCCTCCATCCCTCCTTTCACTCATTCATCCTTCCTTCCACTCATCCATCCCTCCTTCCACTCATCCATCCCTCCTTCCCCTCATCCATCCCAACTTCCACTCATCCATCCCTTCTTCCACTCATCCATGCCAACTTCCACTCATCCCTCCCAACTTCCACTCATCCCTCCCAACTTCCACTCATTCACAACTGACTAAACAATGTAGGGACGCACCCACGTGGGCGATGCGCGGCGGCGATATTGGTCAGAGCGAGCGGTCCTGCAGTTTTGCTGGTTGCGCAGATGGGAGTCCTCGATTATCGACTGCTGATTGGTTGTTGGAGGGAATTTTCCCGTCATTCCGTGCACGATGAACGAGGGATTACCCATCTACAGCCTCGTTTTATATTTGTGAAGATCCGTTGAGCGGAAGTTTGTTCTCGAATTTGATTGGAAAAAAGTGATATTTTGGAGATAGAGATGTCGTTCAAAGGTGAGTGGACGGTAAACATAGCAAATATTCTACAATGTGGTGAATATTTCATTCAGATTGGTTCATCGTGAAAGCGTTCAGAATCATTGGAATCTCCCGCGATGAAGCTAACTCCAAGGGCCTTTCACTCACTCACCGCAGGCAGGTTGGTGGTCTTTCCGTCTTCTACCGACTCCTCTCTGGCCTTGCCCCCCCAGCTTTTCTGGGCTCTGTCCCGCAAATATTCCTACAGGTCGCACAAGATTTGCCTGCAACCCTCTTATGGTTAAACTGCCAAAATCAAGACTCTCTGCTCACCTTCACTCCTTCATTCCTCTTTTCTCCCACCTCTGGAACAAACTCCCTCACTCTCTTCAATCCCACTCCACCCTCCAGGTCTTTAAGACAGCTGTTCACCACCATCTCTTATCTCCCTCCATCCAAAATCTTGATCTTTTCTACCCCCGCTAATTTCGGTCCCCTTGTCTTTTATACCTCTTAGCCTGGTGTTGGACGAGCGGCTAGGGTGTCAGCTTAGGATCCTAGGATCCTGGGTTCAAATCCAGGTCTAATTGCTGAATTAACACCAGGGGGGTCGACTCAGCCTGTTCATCCTTCAGAGGTCGGCTAATTGAGTACCAGTTCACTGGTAATTCCCTGGTTGTCATAAAAGGCGACAAAAAGGGTTGGCGGCAGGAAGGGCATCCGGCCGTAAAACATTGCTTCAAAAAGGGAACCAACAAAAACAACAACAACCAAGGTGCCCGAAAAAGGCCAACCCCTGCCTTGCGGGGAAAAATGGCCTCTAAAAAAGTTTTTTTTTTTGTTTTTTTTTGTCTTTTATACCTCTCCCCCCTCCCTTCCCACGCCTCCTCCCCCCAAGCCCTCTCCCTGCTCTCAAATGTTGTGTTTGTGTGCTTCCCCTTCTCTCCCCATCTTGTCTTCCGCTCCCTTTTTATATATTTTGTTTGTCTGGTTGATTTGTTTGTGAAATAAATGTTAGCTCTTTCACGAGCCTCGATTCACTATAAAAAAAATAAATCATTTATTGTACACTTCTTCCACCCAATGCAATCTCTATGCGCTGGAGGATATTTAATTATTTGGCATGGGGGCGGTGTACTTTGAATGTATCTGTACTTGTTTGTTTTTCTTGTTTGTTGTACACCGCTCCTTTCCCATGCCATCTCCAGGCGCTGCATGATGTCATTGCCGGGCACCGACGGAGGCCTGGCAATGATGCGCGCTGAAAGGGAGTGCTGAGTTTTCACTCCGGTTTCTTGGTTTCTTGTTTGTTTGTTTTCTTGTTTGTTTGTCTGGGTGATATCTCAGCCATCCTTTGAGCTCGGAAGCTGAAATATGGGCACAATAGTGAGCAAGAACTTTGTCAATTTTTCTGTTTTTTGATTAATCAATTAATCAATTAATTTTTTTAAGTTACAGATTCGGATGAAATGGTGGTGGTTTAGGTATTCTATTAGCCAATTGATTAGTTATTTAATTTTGAGCAATATCTCAGGCACCTTTTGAGCTAGGAAGCTGATATTTGGACATGACAGTGACCAAGTGATATTATATGAATATGTTATATGAGTGATATTATATGATGTTATGTGAAAAACTCACAGTTACCAACCTGGTTTCGCCCTGTTGGGGCTCATCAGGGCAACGCAGTGAGTCCTGCATACACTTAATGACTCTGAAAACCTTTCGGGTATATACCAGTTATTATGCGATTTTCATACCAGCCTTTGAACCCTGGTGTTGGCTTAGCGGTTAGGGTGCCGGCTTGGGATCCAAGGGTCCTGGGTTTGAATCCCGGTCGATCGCTGAATTAACGCAAGGGGGGTTGACTCAGCCTGTCATCCTTCCGAGGTCGGCAAATTGAGTACCAGCTTGCTGGGATGAATGTTCCCGGTGTGTACCCCGGTTTAGAATAGGTACACTGTATCCCTGCACATCGTAAGAGGCGACTAAGGGTTGGTGTCAGGAAGGGCATCCGGCCATAAAAACATTGCCTCAAACAGGGAACCATGATTGTCATGGGGCCCGCAAGGCTAACCCCCGCTCCGCTCTAGCGGGGAAAATGGCCTTAAAACGATCATTCATTCATTCATATTCATACCAGCCTGGTGTTGGCTTAGCGGTTTGGGTGCCGGCTTGGGATCCTAGGATCCTGGGTTCGAATCCCGGTCGATCGCTGAATTAACACCAGGGGGGTTGACTCAGCCTGTCATCCTTCCGAGGTCGGCAAATTGAGTACCAGCTCGCTGGTAATTCCCTGTGTGTCGCAAGAGGCGACTAACAGGGTTGGTGGCAGGAAGGGCAACCGGCCATAAAACATTGCTTCAAAAAGGGGACCAATGTGCCCGAAAAAGGCCAACCCCTGCTCTGCGGGGAAAAATGGCCTCTAAGGTTGGTTTTGTACCATCAGTGGTGAACTGCCATTAAGGTATCCCATCCAGCTGTGCTGTACCTTAGTGGGAGCGATAAGTACCGTCTGCCACACGGCACATTATCTCTGGTATCCACTCATTTTATGGAATCGCTTGGATGCAGCCGGGAGCAACCAATCTAAATATAATTTCAGTTCTCCAGCTTTTTATGAGCGCACGTAATGACGACACTGCCATGTACGTACGCTCTGCCTGTCAAGCTCTCAGGTGAATCCTCCGACAGAGCATAATTTTGATCTTAGTTCAGATACTGTCATAACTCTGTTTTGTTTTGTTTCCATACACTTAATTAACACAAAAATGGCAATAAAACGTATAATATAAAACACAATAAAATAAAAACTAATGCAAAAAGGCAATAAAATGTAAAAAAAAAAAAAAAAAAAAAAAAAAAAAAAAAAAGCAATGAAATGTAAAATACAATAAAATAAAAACTAATGCAAAAAATGGCAATAAAATGTAAAATATAAAATACAATAAAATAAAAACGAATGCAAAAAATGGCAATAAAATGTAAAATATAAAATACAATAAAATAAAAACTAATGCAAAAAATGGCAATAAAATGTAAAATATAAAATACAATAAAATAAAAACTAATGCAAAAAATGGCAATAAAATGTAAAATATAAAATAAAATAAAATAAAAACTAATGCAAAAAATGGCAATAAATGTAAAATATAAAATACAATAAAATAAAAACTAATGTAAAAAATGGCAATAAAATGTAAAATATAAAATACAATAAAATAAAAACTAATGCAAAAAATGGCAATAAAGTGTAAAATATAAAATACAATAAAATAAAAACTAATGTAAAAATGGCAATGAAAAGTAAAAAGAAAAATACGATAAAATAAACGTTGAAATACCAGATCCCAAATAAATCTGAAATACCAATAAACGTTTTTATTGTAGAAATACAATAAAAATACAATAAAATCACCAGGGCAGAGTAAAAAAACAATTTATTTAAAAAACAAAACAATTTTGACATCAAGAAAAAACAATTTAAAAAAAATTTAACAATTCTCATCATAGTTTAACAATCGCTACAATTTGTTCATTGTGCGGATAAGCAATGCTATTGGGCTATTATTGAATGTTGTAGTGTGTGGGTGTACATATGTGTGTGCGTGTGTGTGTATGTGTGTTTGTGTGGATGTGTGAGGATGTTTATATATGTGTATATGTGTATATATGTGCATATATATGTATGTGTGTGTGTGCGTGTGCGTGTATGTGTGTGTATATATATATATGTGTGTGTATGTATGTCTGTATGTGTATCATATGTGTGTGTGTGTGTGTGTGTGTGTGTGTGTATACGTGTGTATATGTGTGTATATATGTGTATATTTGTGTAGGTGTACATGTGTGTATATATGTGCATATATATGTGTGTGTGTGTATATGTGTATGTGTATATGTGTATGCATGTGTGTCGGTGTACGTGTGTGTGTGTGTGTGTGTGTGTGTGTGTGTGTGTGTGTGTGTGTGTGTGTGTGTGTGTGTGTATGTATGGATGTGTGTGTGTGTGTGTGTGTGTGTGTGTGTGTGTGCATGTGCGTGTATGTGTGCTTGTGTGTGCGTGATTGTGTGTGTGTGTGCGCGTGTGCGTGCGTGCGTGCGTGTGTGTGTGTGTGTATGTGTGTGTGTGACCCACTCTCCCCCGTGACTGAATGTGCAGGCGCAGCATCTAACTCAATGTCGGAATGTCACACACGTCCATGCTCGTGGGATTCCCACGGGTGACCCCACTAATTATAAATATTCAGGGAAGTGCCAAGAGTCACGTTCAGAGAGACATATCTTGCAACGAAAATATATTTGAGCTGATTTATCCCCGGCATTGTGAAACGAGCGACAAGGAAGATGTGCCTCATCCTGGGAACCCTTAACTGGTGCACGAGATGTTGGTTCCTCAAATTCTCCCAATTTACGTCTCAAAGGGGCTTTGCTGGAATCTACTTTGACTTCTCCCTTCATGATGTCATTAAGTTCCTCCTGTATATGGAATGCCGATATTTTCACCTCTGCATCCAGGTCGTCATCACTGGTGATTCTTTCAATTGGACTTTTCTCACGATCTTTCCTCAACTTGTAGCCATGGTTGTTTACCTGCAGATAAAGGAATAAAATGATTTGGTGGTTGAAGCCTCATCCAAAGATGAAAGTAGATGAGCATTTGATGAAATTAAGTGCAGAAATCAAGAACAAAAAAACCAACTAAAGACTAACCTTTAAGAAACCACCAGAAAAAAGGAGCGGGAAATAGGAGTATATTTCCCTAAAAATTGGGGAATAGGAGTATTATTGAAAAAAAACCAAAAAAAAAAACACCTTTAGAGGCCATTTTTCCCCACAAGCGGGGGTTGGCCTTTTTCGGGGACCGTGGTTGTTGTTGTTTTTCGGTCCCCTTTTTGAAGCAATGTTTTACGGCCGGATGCCCTTCCTGCCGCCAACCCTTTTTTGTCGCCTTTTACGACAAGCAGGGAATTACCAGTGAACTGGTACTCAATCAGCCGACCTCGGAAGGATGACAGGCTGAGTCAACCCCCCTGGCGTTAATTCAGCGATCGACCGGGATTCGAACCCAGGATTCTAGGATCCTAAGCCGGCACCCTAGCCGCTAGCCCAACACCACTAGCCCAACACCAGGAGTATTATTGAAAGGAAGGACAAAATGTATTTGTTTACGCCATTGGTGACTTGTTGGGCAATCGCATCTGTCCCCAGGGCTCATGCTGCTGCAAACACAGATTCAAATCATTTTTATGAAATAGCTGCGAATGTGCTGATGGTCATCTCCTGAGAGTATATCTGAGACCTCTGCTGATTTTGAGGAACCCCCCCTGATCCAAAATCATATCATACGACTGATAATACGACCGCCATAATCATACGGCTGCTTAATACATTAAGCAGTCGACTCTTTGCCCCCTTCCCACTGTCCTTCAGCACGCTGCTGCTGTCTCCACTCCCTTCTGTGGTCTCAGAGGCTTCATCGAGACTCTCTTTTTCCAACAAGGGTTTTGAACTTTGAGACTTGGTTCGTGGGTGGCTAATCGCAGGTTCAGCCATGTGCCGGAAGTCAGGTCCTAAGGGCGTAGAAGCCGGCACCGCACATGCGCGTTGATAGAGCGAGAGCGGTTGGGCTGAAGTTGGGCTGCAAGGAGACTTTTTAATCTCCCTCTCTGTATGCTTGGTTGTCGACACGGATGGATTGAAAGACTACAAAGGCATCAACTCATCACCATCCCCTTGTTGTTATCCTCCAGTCCCACCTGCATGACCATACCGTTGTGGTGCTCTGAGACCATATTGTACCTCAAGTCCCCAACTGCCCTTTTTGCTTCTAGTTTGATTCCGATATTTTGGTGCCAATGGCAGTGTTTTGTTTTATTTAACACAGGTTTGATTGTGCGCCATATATATATATATATATATAGAGTAATGACTTGCGGTTAGGATTAAAATCAAATGAATCCATTTTTAGTTCTCGAACCTTTAATGAGCAAACAAACAACTGCTCGACGTTTCGATCAGCGACATGGACAAACGTGCATCCAGTGACCTTTCTCAAGAGTAAAGCAATTAATCATGTTGTTTATTTTTCATCGATTTATTTGAAATATGCTCCGTTTCGTTTGATGCAACGTTTGATTTAACGGTTGTTTTGATGTAACACCCCAAGGTGTGGTTTCAGTGGTGCAACAGTTTTGATGTACGGTTTAAATTTGAATGGCTCGAGTTGTTCCAGAGTGGCATTGATTGATCCCTCCACTTCTCCCCTCCCCCTTACTCCTCCTCCCCCACTCCCCTATCCATCCTCTCTCCACCCACTCCTCTATCGCCCCCACTCCCCTGTCCCTCCTCTCTCCCCCCACACCCCTGTCCCTTCACCACACCCCTCTATCCACGACTCCCTTCTCCCCCCTGTCTCTGCCATTCAGCCGTCTCCCCCACTCCTCTACCTCCCCCACATCTCTCTCTACACCATTCCCCTCTCTCCGCCCTGTCTGTGCCACTCCCCTGTCTCCCCCACTTCTCTCCCTCTCCCTGCTTTCTCTCCCCCACTCCCCTCCCCCCCTATCCCCTTGTCCCTTCAACACAATTCCTCTCCCTCCCTCACTCTCTCTCCCAGCTCCCCTGTCCCTCCTCTCTCTCCACCACTCCTCACTCCCCCCCCCCCAACTTCATTGTCCCTTCACCACTCACCTTTCTCCACCACAACCCCCACCCCTCCCCCACTTCTCTCCCTCTCAAACTCCTGTCTCCCTCACTCCTCTCCCTCTCTCACTCCTGTCTCCCTCACTCCGCTCCCTCTCAAACTCCTGTCTCCCTCACTCCTCTCCCTCTCTCACTCCTGTCTCCCTCACTCCGCTCCCTCTCAAACTCCTGTCTCCCTCACTCCGCTCCCCAGTCTGTCTCACAAATTAATTTTAAATAAACCATTATTTGTAACAAACGTTTTGCCGCCTTCTGCCTTCCCGCGTGAGCAACCTCCAGTCTAGGTTTTATTTGAACCATATTTTGGGGATTGTAAATGGTTAATTTTATGCAGTATATATATATATATATGTATGTATGTATATATATATATATATATATATATATATACAGTGAAACCTTGACTTACGAGTTTAATTCGTTCTGTGACCGAGCTCGTAACTCAATTTGCTCGTTTCTCAAATCAAATTTCCCCATTAAAATGCATTGAAATGCTATTAATCCGTTCTAGCGCCCCAAAAACCACACCAATTTTTTTTGAAATATATATATATAAATATCTCGTGCTTTATATTTCACCTGTATGCAGCATACAAGTTGGCAGGATGGCCTGGACTGGAGGTACGCACACTTGACTCTAAACTCCAGCCTGGGTTTGAATCCCGACCCAGCTATAACCTGTCATGTCGGTGTTTCACAGGCAGGGTGATTCATCAATGTGTGTACCGCTAAACTGGGTGCCCCGTTTGCGTCCCATTAGTTGTTGGATGTTAAGGATCTCTCCGTGTCTTCCACAAAGAGAAGGCGAGCTATCGCCGGCACTCTGAACAATGTTGTGGCCTGGCATGCTCTTCTCCTCTGCCGTTATATACGTCCTCCTCGGCATCTTTTTCCAGAAGAGCCCTGTCTCGTCACAGTTGAAGATTTGCTGGGGGATGTATCCTTCGGCTTCTATCAGTTCGGCAAAAGTTACAATAAAATCTTCAGCTGCCTTCACATCCGAGCTTGCTGCCTCACCATGCCTGACGACGGAGTGAATGCCGGTCCTCTTCTTAAAATTATCAAACCATCCCCGACTGGCTTTGAATGACTCTTCCGATGCCTCGTCCGTTGATGTTCCCGCCGTCTGCTGCACCAAATCCCCGTAAATGTCTCGTGCCTTCTCACAGATGATGCTCTCAGTCACGGTATCTCCTGCGAGCTGCTTCTCCGTCAACCACACAAACAACAACTTCTCCATCTCTTCATGGACAGAGGTCCGGAGCTTTGAAATAATCTTAACGCCCTTGGCTGGCGTTACAGCCTTTATCGACTCCTTCTGCTTCAAAATCGTACATATCGTAGAAGTACTACGATCGTACTGCCTTGCCAAGTCGACAACACGCACACCTCGCTCATGTTTTTCGACGACTACGTGTTTTATATCCAAGCTCGCTCGCTCGCTCGTAACTCAGATCTCGGCTCGCATCACAAAGCAAAAAATCGACCGAGCGACGGCTCGTATCTCGGAAAACCCGTAAGTTGGTGCACTCGTAAGTCAAGGTTTCACTGTATGTGTGTGTATATATGTATATATATATATATATATATATATATATATATATATATATATATATACATACATACATACATACATACATACATACATACATACATATATATATATATATATATATATATATATATATATATATATATATATATATATATACATATATATATATATACATACATACATACATACATACATATATATACATATATATCTATATATATATATATATACATATATATATACATATATATATACATATATATATATATGTATACATAGATATATATATATACATATATATATGTGGGGCTTGAGACCCCCCCCCCCCCCCTTCTTTCGTGTTCTATTGTTGTTTCACCAATTATGTCTGCTTTGCTTAAAATATCATATCCTTCATATCCTTTGAATCCCTTTAAAAGACTTATGTTACATTACTTTGCCTGTCATGTCTGTCAAGGATTATATACTTTGTGTGACTTTTTATAGCATGTCTCTTACTGTCGAAATATCCCTTTAGAACTTAATATATCCTTATAAAGAGTTATATGTCTTGTAAAAGCCAGGCCCTGATGATATTATCCTTCACTCGGTGAAGACCAAACCGTATCTTTCCAGCCTCCCTTAAGACTGTGTTAGATCACTTTCATGTTTGGCATTTTTACGACTTGCTGAACTTTTCCCCAAAAAACAGGTTTCTAGAGAATCGTCAACATGGTTGACCCATGAGTGACCTTGGAGACCACTCCGTCTTTCTCTTTGTCTTGAGAGCTAAAAACCACACCCCAATATTCCCTTTATAAAGTGAAACTCGACCGAATTATTTTGGAGCATCTTGTTGGAACGTTGGTCATTTTTGTGAGCTTCTGTCCGACGTGTTTTGCTCTCCACCAAGCTTGTGTGTATAACGAATCCAATAAATATATATCAGTTGTTCCTTCTCTCAGTCATGAGTCTTGAGTCCTAAGTCAACGGATCCGTCATATATACATATATATATACATATATATACATTTTCATATATATATATATATATATATATATATATATATATATATATATATATATATATATATATACATATATATACACATACATACATAGATATATATATATATACACATACATACATAGATATATATATATATATACACAAACATACATAGATATATATATATATATATACACATACATACATAGATATATATATATATATATATATACACATACATACATATATATATATATATATATATATATATATATATATATATATATATATATATATATATATATATTGTTACGGTTTTTAGAACCTTCACATGAAATTTAGTATTAAATTTCCTTATAAATAACCCCTGTGTACATTTCCCCTTAATTGGCTGTTAATTGAAATGAGTGCACCATAGTTAGTCCACATTGCAACATGTAGCAAATCATAGGCCCTTCTAACAGTTATTTCATTATTATGTGTGTCAAGTAAGGATGTGTTTCCAGTAGTTGACCTTGCGTTGCATCAATCAAATAAGATAGGCCCCATTCCGTCCATTTTGCTCTCCCTCTCCGAATTACGTTACTTCATTGCCAGCCCTGGTGTTGGGCTAGCGGCTAGGGTGCCGGCTTAGGATCCTCGGATCCTGGGTTCGAATCCCGGTCAATCGCTGAATTAACGCCAGGGGGGTTGACTCAGCCTGTCATCCTTCCGAGGTCGGCAAATTGAGTACCAGTTCACTGGTAATTCCCTGCTTGTCGTTAAAGGCGGCAAAAAGGGTTGGCGTCAGGAAGTGCATCCGGCCGTAAAACATTGCTTCAAAAAGGGGACCGAAAAACAACAACAACCACAGTTCCCGAAAAAGGCCAACCCCCGCTTGCGGGGAAAAATGGCCTCTAAAGGTGTTTTTTTATATTTTTTTATTGCCAGCAGCATTCGCCTCCATTACGCACGTGGTCAGCTCGGAGAAGAAGGGCGTGACCCGCCCCTAGTCATCGTAGGCGGAGCCAGGAAGAGCCCATGCCAACCAATCGGCACCGCGGAGAGCGACCCGGTCGGCGTGCCCTCGTAGCCTGCGGATTGATCTCGGGGAGGGCCATAAAAGGGTGAGTGAGGGACTGCTTATGCAGATGAGTGAGGGAGCGCGAATCAAGAAGTCAAGTGAGGTTCGTGTAAGGTCGGTTCTGTGGAAGAAGGCGCTTGAGGAGGTACGAGAGAGAGGCGAGAGACGCTGCTTCACAACAGCCCCCTGCAGCGGGCAGCTTTGACGCGCTGCCACGAGTATCCCGCCGTGCGAACCAGAGTGCGGAGAGTCGGCGGCTGCTCGCCTCCAGTCCTGCACGGAATTGAACCTCACCCTTCCAGCCCTATGGTCCCACCTCATCCCTCCATTCATACCTGCCTGCAATTTCCCATTCGTATGTGAGTTTGTCTTGTTTTGTATTGTCCTGGGTATAAGTTAAGCCTGTATAAGCTAAGAATTGCACTGTGTCTCTGCTCTTTCTGTAAATTACTCTGTTCTTCTTCTTCTTTGGGTTTTGTGTAAATAATAAAAAATATCTGTTCTCCCTTTACTTTGGTTTCCTTTCTCATCCGATCACTTTCGTGATTTCTTAATTGAGTACCTGTGGCACGATTTTGGCAGAATCGCTGACAATCGGGTTAGTCCATCGCTAACGGCTCGGATTCTGGATTGCTAAACCGCTCGGCAATTACCATCTTGTCTGGGATTCGAGCGGTACTTGTCTCCTTGTTTTGCGGAGGGATTGATAAGGTTATTGGGGCTAATACCTGGACCAATAACCCTGATCAATCCCCCCCGCAAAGGAGCGTTACAAGTACCAGGACTGGGGGAATCGGCCAGTGTAAAAGACAAGGGGATTGACCCATTGACCCCCCTTGGTAAGGGGAGCGCCGACCCCAGATCCGTAACAATATATATATATATATATATATATATATATATATATATATATATATATATATATATATATATATATATATATATATATATATATACTGAAACGCAAAAGAAACTTACCACCTTTGAAACCTTTAAATATCAACAATAACACTGCGTGTAGTAAATGTGTGAACTTATTTGTGGACAATAGTGTCCTCACTGTCAGACAAAACGGTCACGGATGGTCACTTGAACCTTCAATGGTCACTTCATAGCACAGCTGTTGAACAGCCGTTTTGACTGTCAGTGATTAGCCAAGAGGTACGGGATGATTTTAATGAGCTGCACGTGATGTCGTGATATTGGCATTAAAAAGGCCAGTGCAAAATGGGCATTTTGACCGAAAAATTTGACCATTTTGACCAACTTCAAAAAGACCGAAAACACAAAAGAAACTTACCACCTTTGAAACCTTTAAATATCAACAATAACACTGCGTATAGTAAATGTGTGAACTTATTTGTGGACAATAGTGTCCTCACTGTCAGACAAAACGGTCACGGATGGTCACTTGAACCTTCAATGGTCACTTCATAGCACAGCTGTTGAACAGCCGTTTTGACTGTCAGTGATTAGCCAAGGGGTACGGGATGATTTTAATGAGCTGCACGTGATGTCTTGATATTGGCTTTGAAAAGGCCAGTGCAAAATGGGCATTTCAATCAACATGCCACGATTGTCAAGGGATCAACGGCAGCGTGCCCTGGGCATGCTGCAAGGCGGACTGAGCTACCGTGAGGTGGCACGTCGCCTTGGCTGTTCACACCAGACGATATCGGCCCTGGTGGACAGAGACACCCTCCACAACTCTGCAGATGACAGACCTCGATCAGGGAGGCCAAGAGTCACCACTGCAAGGCAGGACAGGCAGATGGTCCGAAGTCACCTGCGGGATCGATTCCGTCCAGCATCCCGCACTGCGGCAGAAACGCCGGGGCGTGCAAACCCACGGATCTCCAATGATACTGCATGAAGACGACTGCATGACTATGGTCTGACTGCCAGAAGACCATACAGAGGCCCCGTGATGACGGTTGCCCATTGCCGCAACCGTCAGAGATGGTGCCAGCAGCATCAGCGGTGGACCTTGGCACAGTGGAACGAGGTCGCTTTCAGCAATGAGTCAAGGTTCTGTGTGGACAGTCCTGATGGGCGTGAGTGTGTCTGGAGAAGAACTGGCGAGCGATATGCCGATTGTTGCGTGCGTCAAGCCAACAGGTGGGGTGGCCCAAGTGTGATGGTGTGGGCAGCCATATCAGGCCGGTACAGGATGCCACTGGTGGTTGTGGATGGGAATCTTAACGCCCAGCGGTATGTGGATAACATCCTGCGACCTCATCTGCTGCCATTCCTGCTAGACCACCCAGAACTGAGAACCTTTCAGCATGACAACGCTCGTCCCCATGCTGCTCGCTTTACCACTGCATTTCTCCAAGGCGAGAACATCAACACCATGCAGTGGCCTGCGCTCTCCCCTGACCTGAATCCCATAGAGCACCTGTGGGATGAGCTTGGGAGACGCGTAGTTGGTAGGGCCAGGACACGGGCAGAGCTGCTTCAGACATTGAGGACTGAGTGGGACAGAATCCAGCAGCAATCCATCCAAAGACTGGTAGGCAGTATACGCCGACGATGCACTGCCTGTATCCAAAACAATGGTGGCCATACACGCTATTGAAAGGGGACTGACATTGCACCCTGTGCTGTTCTGTACTGTAGAACAAACTGATGAGATGGTGTATCTTGGTCAAAAACTTGACATGTCATCAATAAAATGCCAATGTTTCAATTAGCAATTGTTGGTTTGTTTTATTTTGAACTGTTACAATTTTATTACATTTCAAACAAGTGGTAAATTTCTTTTGCGTTTTCGGTCTTTTTGAAGTTGGTCAAAATGGTCAAAATGGTCAAATTTTTCGGTCAAAATGCCCATTTTGCACTGGCCTTTTTAAAGCCAATATCAAGACATCACGTGCAGCTCATTAAAATCATCCCGTACCCCTTGGCTAATCACTGACAGTCAAAACGGCTGTTCAACAGCTGTGCTATGAAGTGACCATTGAAGGTTCAAGTGACCATCCGTGACCGTTTTGTCTGACAGTGAGGACACTATTGTCCACAAATAAGTTCACACATTTACTATACGCAGTGTTATTGTTGATATTTAAAGGTTTCAAAGGTGGTAAGTTTCTTTTGTGTTTTCGGTCTTTTTGAAGTTGGTCAAAATGGTCAAATTTTTCGGTCAAAATGCCCATTTTGCACTGGCCTTTTTAATGCCAATATCAAGACATCACGTGCAGCTCATTAAAATCATCCCGTACCTCTTGGCTAATCACTGACAGTCAAAACGGCTGTTCAACAGCTGTGCTATGAAGTGACCATTGAAGGTTCAAGTGACCATGCGTGACCGTTTTGTCTGACAGTGAGGACACTATTGTCCACAAATAAGTTCACACATTTACTACACGCAGTGTTATTGGTGATATTTAAAGGTTTCAAAGGTGGTAAGTTTCTTTTGCGTTTCAGTATATATATATATATATATATATATATATATATATATATATATATATATATATATATTCAACGAACATAACAGCGTGACGAGCGCTGTCCCGATCTCCTGTGGACCGAAGTCCTAGACCAAAGCGTCACCTCCGACCCAAAGGGTCTGCTGGAGGGTTCAGCCCGGCCACTCTGTCAACAGACAGAGATTTATTCATTGGTCCCCATTGGCTAAACATCAAGCAGAGCCGCCAATCCAGACATAACAATAATCCGTGTGAGACATAATTCGTGGCTGGTGCTCACCATTAAAGCTCACCATTATATATATATATATATATATATATATATACATAATATATATATATATCTACATATATATATATATATATATATATATATATATATATATATATATATATATATATATATATATATATATATATATATATATATATATATATATATATATATATATATATATATATCACTAAATAAAGATAAAGATATATAGATATAATGTACAGCACTATGCATACTTTATAGACAAACCCACATTGTAATGGCACAGCACTGTACATACTTTATAGACATACCCACATTGTAATGGCACAGCACTGTACATACTTTATACAACACCTACAACACTACAAAGAGGCCCTCTCCCGCGCCCGCTCCGCCTACTACTCTCAAATTATCCACTCTGGCTCCGGAAACCCAAAAGCACTCTTCTCGACAATAAACAAACTCCTCCGCCCCCTGAACACCACCACCCAGTCATTCACAGTAGACAACTGCATCTCCTTCCTCTCTTTCTTCCAACGCAAAATTGACAACATCTACAACAGCTTGACCACCGCCGCACCCGCTCCCCCTCCAACCACCTGCCCCCCCTTGTCCTGCCATCCCCTGTCTCGGTTCTCCCCAATCTCCCCTACTGACCTCTCTGGACTCCTCATAGGAATGACAACTGCCACCTGCACTCTTGACCCCATCCCCTCCAGCTTTGTCAAGGCCTCCCTCCCTGCTCTCTCTCCACTTATCATTGCAACAATAAACTCCTCCCTGTCTACAGGCATCGTCCCACCTTCCCTCAAAATTGCTGCTGTTACCCCCATTCTAAAAAAACCTGGTCTAAACCCTGACACCCTAAACAACTTCAGACCCATCTCCAACCTACCCTTTCTGTCAAAAGTTTTGGAACGCGCTGTAGCCACTCAACTCAAACATCACCTCTCTGCCAATAACCTGTATGAAACATTCCAATCCGGATTCCGCTCCAACCACAGTACTGAAACTGCTCTCCTCAAAATCACCAGCGACCTTCTCCTCTCCTCTGACGCTGGCAACCTCAACATTCTCGTCCTCCTCGACCTCAGCGCTGCCTTTGACACCATCGATCACACCATCCTCCTCACCCGACTTGAATCCACCTTTAACGTTACCGGCACTGCCCTCTCTTGGATTAAATCATACCTCTCTGACAGACGACAGTTCATCTCCATCAATAACTGCAAATTCCCCACTGCTCCCCTCCCCCAAGGTGTCCCCCAAGGCTCAGTTCTTGGCCCCCTCCTCTTCATCCTTTACCTGTCCCCCCTCGGTCACTTAATCCGCCGTCATGGTCTCCAATTCCACTGCTTCGCCAATGACATCCAGCTTTTCATCTCCACCAAGTCCGTCTCCACCGACACCCACTCTATCCTGACAAACTGCATCACTGAAATAAAATCCTGGCTTCAAATCAACTTCCTCAAGCTTAACTGTGATAAATCTGAAATAATCATCATTGGCCCAAAAACGCTCACAAAATCCACCCATAACTTTGCCCTCAACATCGACCGTATCCCAGTATCCACCTCCCCTCACATCCGGGATCTTGGCGTCATATTTGACCAAACCCTCTCCTTCGACAAATACACTAAACAGATCACAAAGTCAGCCTTCTTTCACCTGAAAAACATTGCCCGTCTCCGCTCATCCCTCTCCTCCACGGCTGCAGAAACCCTCATCCACGCGTTCATCACCTCCCGTCTGGACTACTGCAATAGCCTCCTCTATGGTTCACCCTAAAAAATCACCAATAAACTCCAATACATTCAGAACTCCGCTGCCCGTCTACTCACCCATTCCCGGACCCGGGACCACATCACCCCCGTCCTTTACAAGCTTCACTGGCTCCCCATCCCCCAGAGAATCCAGTACAAAATCCTCCTCTTGACATACAAAGCCCTCCATAACCTGGCCCCCATCCTACCTGGCTGACCTCCTCTCAAGACACACTCCCACCCGCAACCTCTGCTCTGCTGGTACCAACCTCCTGACCCCCTCCATCCGGACCAAATTCAGATCCTAGGGGGACAGGGCCTTCTCCATCGCTGCTCCCACCCTCTGGAACTCACTACCTCACACCATCAGAGACTCCTCCTCACTCACCACATTCAAAACATCACTAAAGACCCACCTGTTCAACACTGCATTCAACATTCAACCCACAGCATTTAACCCCTGACTATCTCTTCTCCTTCTCCCTCCTTTTGCTTTAAATATTTCCCTATTGATTCTTGTCTTTTTGCAATTGTTGTTTTCATGTATTGTTATGCATTATGTTTTCCACTCTGTCAAAGCGCCTTTGGGCTTCTTGAAAAGCGCTATACAAAATAAATGAATTATTATTATTATTATTATTATTATCACTATAATCTGTTGAACACAATGGGAATTCGGAGATGGTTTGGTCATTCGCGGAGGTCTTAGAACTGCGTCTCAGAGGGTCTGTGTTCGCCGAACCTCAAAATTGACCGTATCAGAAGGGAAAGATGCCAACGTAACATGATGATAACTCAAATTAGCTTTGTTACCAACGATGTACAACATGAGTGCAGCTACAAGTATATGACAAATATTGTGCTTTCAAATTTAGTTTATAAGTTCCAGATCCACTGCTCAACGTATATATTCGATTTGGAATCATAAATTACGAATCTTGGCGTTCCCAACCCCTCATCATGGAAAATCAATAAAAATGGAAAAACTCAAAAAAGGATAAAAAGACTGAGAAGGATGCATGCCAACATTCAGGGAGGGAGTATCTGACTACACGTCGCTCATTATAAATTATAGAATATGAATATTAGAAAGCATGAATTAAATGAACTTTCATACAATTTACAAGAATATCTGCAACTAATGGAAAGATGAATGTTTTATGGGATTGAACTGGAGGAATCATAAGCAATGACTCAGGTGAGAACACCAGGGTGGTTAATCCAAAATTTTAATCTTCAGCACAGCAGATTATTTCATAGTTTAGAGATTGTTTAAAATGTTTCTAAAATCTTGTTTCTTACCTGGATAGTTGTTGCACTTTGCCGCTTCTTTCTGAAATCATTCCTGGCTCGGTACCCTCTGTAACCTGCTTGGATGGTGACGACCGCCTCTTCCTTGACAGGGTCAACCAGGAAGTGACCATTCATCCCACTTCTGTCAAGCCCGTGGGAGGACACCACATCATCATAACACGGAGATGTTGTCTTGGTGGTTTTCAAACTTGTATCACGTGATGTGCCACCATCATGTTCCGATCGAGGTCGAATAAGTTTACCCCGCTGCACTCGGCGCTGGTCCTCAATAGCCGAGTCTGTATCATATTCATGGATTAAACATGGACCTTGAGAGCTCAGCCGGCTGGAATGTCCCTGAGAGCTCCGAGAACTTGACTGAGAGGAATCCACATGACTTGCAACTTTGTAATTTGATGATTCCTCCTGTCACGTTACAATGTCGTGTTCATCGCGGCTTTTCTTCAGATGCTTCCTGGTTTGGTATCCACGGTAGTTTGTCTGCAGAGAAAAGGACAAATTAAAATGATGGGAGAAGCTTCATCAAACCAGGTACAGTGGACGAGGCTTCGGATTAACATCAGTTAGAGATGGTTATCAATTAATGGTTAAATTAATATATTTTGCACCAATTCACAGCAGATCGTTCTGCGATCAGGTGACAGACAGGCATTGTGGGTCTATTTATCAACAATATTTTAGCTTTTTACACGTGATCTGCCTCCAAGAGTTATTTTCATTTAAAAACCTGAGCGATGACAAAGAAAAGCTCATGGAAAAATATGGGAAATAAGAGTGATGTCAGAGAGAAAGGAAAAATGGCTCTATTATAACTAACAGGCAACAGTGACCTGTTTGGTGACAGATTAAAATGATGGGAGAAGCTTCATCAAACCAGTCACAGTGGATGAGGATTTGGATTATCATCAGTTAGAGATAAACACACTCTTTTAGATTCTCACACAGCCGGCTATTGTTTTTTTTTTTTTTTTTGTTTTTTTTGTATACAAGATCGAGGCTCGTGAAAGAGCTAACATTAATCACACAAAAAGACAAACCGACACACAAAACACAAAAAACAAGGGGAGCGGTAGACAATATGGGGAGAGAGGGGGAAGGACACAAAAGAGAGGGGGAAGGACACAAACACAACATTTGAGAGCAGGGACATCGGGAGGACTTGGGGGGAGGTGGGAGAGGATTAAAACATATGAACACTGCAAGGACTCTGGGGTGAATTACCGGGGGTAGAAAAGATCAAGGTTTTCGATGGGGGAAGATAAGAGATAGTGGTGAACAGCTGTTTTAAAGACCTGGAGGGAGAAGTGGGATTGAAGGGAGTGGGGGAGTTTGTTCCAGAGGCGGGAGAAAAGGGGAATGAAAGAGTGAAGGTGAGCAGAGAGCCTAGACTTTGGCAGTTTAACCAGAAGAGGGTTGCAGGCAGATCTTGTGCGACCTGAAGGAATATTGGGGGGACAGAGCACAGAGAGAGCTGGGGGAGCAAGGCCGGAGAGGAGTCGGTAGAAGACAGAAAGACCACCAACCTGCCTGCGGTGAGTGAGTGAAAGGCCCTCGGCGTTGACTACATCGCAGGAGATTCCAATGATTCTGAAAGCTTTGGCCTCAACAGCGTGAAGCCGAGCAAGGTGTGAGGCAGGAGCACCAGCCCAGAGGGGGGAACAGTATTCCATTGAGCTGCGGATGAAAGCCTTGTATGTGGTAAGGAGCTCAGGTGTGCCAAGGAAGGACTTCGCACGACGGAGGATGCCCAGTCGGCGACTGGCTTTGGAGGCCAGCTTGGAAATGTGGTTTTCCCAAGAAAGATCATGGCAGATAGTGAGACCCAAAAGCTTGAGCGACAGAACTTCTTGGAGAGGATTGTTGAGAAAGTAGATGGGAGGGTTGTTCAGTCGGTCCTTTCGGCGACACATTGTAAGAGTGTGAGATTTGTCAGGATTGAAAGACATGTTCCACTTGTTTGACCAGTCTGTGATTTTGTCCAGGTCTGCAGAGAGTGAGGAGGCTGCAGACTGCCGATCTGAGGGATGAGGAATGGAGCAACAGAGAATAGAGTCGTCAGCAAAGAGATAGAGAGGATTTTCAAGAGAGTCAGAGAGATCATTGATGAAGACCAGAAAAAGCACAGGGCCCAGAACACTACCTTGGGGAACTCCAGCCTGAACAGGAAGAGGAGATGAGAGAAACCCATTCAGGGCCACACGTTGACTACGACCAGAGAGGAAGTCCGCCAGCCATGCGTGGAGATTTCCATGGATACCAAAGGAGGAGAGTTTGGAGAGCAGAGCAGGGTGCCAGACCGTATCGAAGGCACGTGAAATGTCAAGGGAGACAGCTCTAATTTCCTGTTTGGCGTTGAGGACCTCCATCCATTGTTGAGAAAGCAGAAGCAGCATGTCCAGAGTAGAGTGACCAGGTGTGAAACCAAATTGATGATCAGAGATCAAGCCATTGGAGAAGAGGAAAGATTTAATATCTGAAGCAATGATGGATTCCATGACTTTGCTGATAATTGGGAGAAGGCTGATTGGTCTGTAGTTGCTGGGATCTGTTTTTGCACCTTTTTTGTGCAAAGCGGTGATGTTGGCTGATTTCCCAGCAGATAGCAGATGACCTTGAGCAAAAGAGAGGGTGAAGAGAACAGAAAGAGGGTGTGAAAGTGCAGAAGAACATGATTTTAGGACCCGTGGGCTGATGCCGTCAGGACCAGTTGCAGAATCAGAGTCGAGGGTTGCCAGAAACTTTTCCACCTTGTCAGGAGGAAAGGACACAGAGTCCAGGAGCAGCTGGGTACGACTGGGTACGGTGGGTACAGAGAGGGATGGGTTTGGGACACAAGATTTAGAGGCAAACACAGAGTTGAGGCATTCAGCTTTTTCACGTGCGGAGTCAGCCGTTAAGCCGTTTGAGGTGAGGGAGGGGATGGAGGGGGAACAAACACCAGAAACAGATTTGACCAGACGCCACCAGGATTTGGAAGAGGGAGACAGATAAGAGAGTTCGGTCTTGAGAATGGTGAGATATTGTTTCCTGGCTCTCCTGAGGGTGGACACACACTTGTTTCGGGCTTTGTGAAAGGAAATGAGATTTCCTTCCGTTGGATTTGCTTTCCAGGAGACGAAAGCAAGTTGTTTCAGGGCAACAGCCTCACCACAAGATTCCGTGTACCATGGACGGGAGGAAGGGTATGACAACTGAAGACGAGATGGTATAAATCTGTGCATGAGAGAGAGCAATTTACTTTGAAAGAATTCCCAGGATGAGTTGATGTCAGAGGCGGTAGAGATGGGAGACCAGTCCAGATGATTGATGGCTGCTTGAAGACCGTGCCAGTTGGCCTGAGTGAAATGCCAGACTCGTCGACGCTGAGGAGGCTCTCTGAGAATGGTCAGAGAGATGTCCACTTTGACAAGCACATGATCAGATGAGCCGATTGGAGCAGAAGAAGAGCAGCAGACATTTTCAGGGAAGTTTGTCATAACCAAATCCAGAAGAGAAGATGCTCCGTTGACTGAGATCCGGGTCGGGAAATTGACAGATTGTGTCAGTCCCAGTGAGTCGCAGAAGTCCTTTGCTGAAGAGCCATGGCTGGTGAGAGAGGTACCCAGCCAACTGGCATGGTGACAATTGAAATCACCACATATGAGGAAGAGAGAGTTGGGATGGGTAGATAGAAGTTGGTCCATATTATCAGACAGTGAGATGTAGATGGAGTCATCGCTGTTTGGTGGACGGTACAACACACATATGAACAAAAGGTGGGAGCGAAGGGGAAGCCGTAGCCAAAGGTATTCCTGGGGGTGAGGTGGAGAGAGGGCAGTGGAGGGCGAGTGAGGAAGAGAGTTTTTTATAAAGATAGCAACCCCACCTCCAGGACGAGGCTCAGGTCTATCATACCGGAGGAGGGAGTAACCTGGGAGAGATACCAAGGCATCAGAGACATCATGAAGGAGGAAAGTTTCTCCGTTGATGTTACAGCATCTTATTTTACACATTACATATTTCTTTGTGCCGGTTGTTTGTATCCTTTATGACGTCCTTAAAAACAGTAAGTTTCCTGTTTGGAATGATTTTAAAATTTGTTTCAGTGACTGAGTAAAAATGATCTCACTCCTCTCTACGCATGTGTGATCAGACAAATTCCGAGCCAAAGTACTGCTAATCTACAGGTTTGTTTTCCGATTCATGATCTAAATATAACATTCCTTTTAGATTAAGTTGTTCCTCGATCATAAACTAACGTTTGTAGACAGGTCAGACATTGCACCAATTGCTAAACTCCACATGGTTTACTTTGCGTGCATGCTGTAAATATTGGAAGTCTTGAGTGTATCTTTCTTATATATAAAGCCGAGTTTTTGTCTGTGGGTCATAAGTGCCACCCATTCTACAGGCCACGCCTCTCCCACAGCGTCATAAGCAGCTCCACCCATTAGACATGCACCACCATTCTGGTCGATTTGGCATGGTTCTGATGACCTATAGACCTCTGGTGTGCATTTGAAGCATCTTCTGTCATTAAATAATAAAGTGGGTGGGTGTACACGTGCATATTTGGAGAGACAAATGTTTCCTGAGAATAATAAGGTTAGTGACGTATTTTTGGAGTTTCAGGTTTTGAGTTTAATAATGTTTAAAATTTCCCGTGCTTTGAGGCCTATCAAAACTAAACCCTTTCGAACTATCCCACAATTTAGTCTTGCGACACAATTTTTTTGGGGGTATCACTTTTGATTGTCCCTGGTATCGTTTCAGACTCAACTAAAATAAATCCCAAGAAACTCAGCCAAAATTACACGTTTCTAGACAAAAAAATGCATTTAAAATAACTAAATATTAAATAGATTTGTGGCTTTCAGACTGGGGGATTGCTTATTCGGAATGTCTATTTGACGTATGTTTGCATTTTCAGAGGTACCTTGAGGTATTCTGAATGAAATTGTGAGAAATCTGGGGAAATAATGAACGTTTAAAAAAAAATACCATGGAAAAATGAACGAGTCCTTGCTGCTGTTTCGTGAGATGCATTCATACTATATAGGACCTCTATGAAAGCTCTTCGCAGCCATTCGGAAAGGAGGGGAAAAGAGGTGGGAATGGGAGAGGTGAGAGGATGGGAGGGGAAGGGGAGAGGTGAGTGGAGGGTTGGGGGAAGGGAGGAGGAGGGCGGGAGGAGGAGTTAAAGCTAGCAAGGGAGTGGGGGGGGGGGGGCACTGCAGATTATTTCATAGTTTAGAGATTATTTAAAATGTTTCTAAAATCTTGTTTCTTACCTGGATAGTTGTTGCACTTTGCCGCTTCTTTCTGAAGTCATTCCTGGCTCGGTACCCTCTGTAACCTGCCTGGATGGTGATGACGGCCTCTTCTTTGGCAGGGTCAACCAGGAAGTGACCATTCATCCCATTGCTGTTAAGTCCATGGAAAAACACCACATCATAATAACGTGGAGATGTTGTCTTGGTGGTTTTCAAAGTTGTATCACGTGATGTGGTGCCACCATCATGTTCCGATCGAGGTTGAATAAGTTTACCCAGCTGCACTCGCCGCTGGTACTCAATCGCCGAGTCTGTATCATATTCGCGGATTAAACATGGACTGCGAGAGCTCGGCCTGATGGAACATCCCTGAGAGCTCCGAGAACTTGACCGAGAGGAATCCACATGACTTGTCACTTTGTAATTTGATGATTCGTCCTGAAACGTCACAATGTCGTGTTCATCGCGGCTTTTCTTCAGATGCTTCCTGGTTTGGTATCCACGGTAGTTTTTCTGCAGAGAAAAAGACAGATTAAAATGATGGGAGAAGCTTCATAAAACCAGGTACAGTGGATGAGGATTTGGATTAACATCAGTTAGAGATGGTTATCAATTCATGGTTAAATTAATATTGTTATGGTTTTGGAATAAAGGATAACCCCCCTCGTAGGTAGACGCACCACAACATGTAGCCTCGCGGTAGTTCAGTTATTTCTTCGTAAATGTAAGCGTAGTCTCCTTTCCTGTGTTAGTTTTGCGTTGAGTAGGCCAATGAGTAGGCCTCGATTGGGGTAGCATGCCATGTGCTCGGCCTGAACAAGTCTGGCAATGCCGAAAGGAGGAGCTGCAGGGGGAGTGGCCGGTAAGCAATGAACCGCCAATCAGAGCTCGAGGTGAGTGGCTCACCACGGTGACGAGAGGTGGGGCTTGGAACATTCAAGTAAGACAATGGGGCGGGACCATAAAACCCTGCTCCGGGCCCCCCGCCTCAGTGAGAATCGGGGAGAGTCAGAACCGGGGAGTATCGTGAGAGTTGGGTCGGAGCCCCAGTTGAGTCGGAGCCCCAGTTGAGTCGGAGCCCCTGCGAGAGTCAGAGCCAGCGAGAGCCAGGGAACGAGTCGGAGTGTTTGATTTGAATTGCTTGAAATAGCCTCATTGTACACGAACTCTCCCTGTGCCCTGCGCACTGCTGCCTGTATTAAATCGCGCTTGTGAAGACGACCCATTCCGGGCCACAGACGCGCGACCTCCTTGCCTGCGCTCCCTGCATGTGCTGTGACCACCAGAGGGCAACGCCGAGCGAGCTGTCCGGAGTGGACAACGCCAGGACGCGTTTGGGAACGCAAACTTTTCCTTCCTCCTTTTTCCCCACGTGAGTGAGTGGGCCCTTTGTCTGGGGATAAGTTAAGATTGCTTACGCGCCTGCTCTGTGTCTCCTGATCCATGTACATTGTAAATAAATCGTGTTCTTCCTCTTATTTGACCGTTCCGTCCTTTCCATCAATTGGCTTAGCATCGCACGAACAGAACCGCTCGAATCGGGTTCAATAAAAGGTAACGGCACGAGTCACGTGATACGCACACCGCTCGGGCGTACTCGATTGGCGTGGCTTGTGCGAGGTCCGGTTCCCATTCCCGTGGCAGTGTGGGTACCAAAGGTACGTGCGGCGTCGACCCAATACCCTTTTCCACGTTCGCTGCGGGGGTGGCTACTCTGCCTCGTGGACACGAAGACCCAAGGGGAAAAAGTGGTTTAACCCACCCCCCACCCCCTTTTGTAAGGTCGACGGGCTTCGGGAGATCCGCAACAATATATTTTGCACCAATTCATGGCAGATCGTTCTACGATCAGGTGACAGACAGGCATTGTGGGTCTATTTGTCAACAATGTTTAAGCTTTTTACACGTGATCTGCTTCCAAGAGTTATTTTCATTTAAAAACTTGAGCGATGACAAAGAAAAGCACATGGAAAAATATGTAAGGCACAGTCCACCAACTGTCCTTTTCATGGCACAACCACAGATAACGCACCTTCCCGTTGCAGTTTCTCTTGCACGCATGTACCACACACACCGACAGTCACAAACCCCGCACATCTATTCTCACACACCCTAGATACCTCAGTATTTCCCCTTCAACCCCTTCCTTTAGCATTTGGGTCGCGGAGGCACGACGGCTCCCACCCGGTAAGATAAAGAGGCCGATAATGCTCATTCTTCTTCTTTCTTCTGTTCTTATCTCCCTTCCGTGGATGTCTGATTGGGTATCCAGGTCTTGTGTATAGCCAGTACATAAGGCAACAGTCTGCATCTTGTCCATTTTACTTTGCTGTATATATTGCTGCACTCTCCAATAATTGTGATTGCTGCTTGTACATTTTGATTTACAGTCTATGGTTTACATTTATCTTGATTGCCTATTTGAGCATTAAAGTCCTTCAGTTACCTGCCTGCATGATCCCGCATTTCACGTCATTGGTTCTGTTTGTAAATAATAAACCCCATCCCCTTGAACTTCATTTCCAATCTATCCGTGTTTGTCTTTTCCTTCATTGATTCAGCATTGTTTGCACATAGGTTGGTCTGGGAGATTATAATTCCCCAATTATTTGGCACGTATCCAAGTTCGATATGCACCAGCCGTAATAAATATGCGCCAGCCGCCAGCCGGCCTAAATAAAATCTAATTAAGATAAGATTGGTGCATAACCGAGGGCACGTCCCCTGATTGGAAAGCCACGTAACTCAGGTAAACTGTTGTCAGAATGAGTATCCTGCGGTAACTTGGTAGACCAATTGGCATTTGTGGTTGCCTAGCAACCCGCCCTGACACAAAGTTATTCGTGATAGGTGGCCTCAAGCCCAGTAAGTCCAGAGGGAACCAAGGATCCCCCTCATAGTACAACCGAAACCCGTGGCTGTAACAATATAACTCAATTGAAATAAAATAATGATTTTAAAGGTCGTAGAAAAAAATTCCAGGAATTTAAAGCCGTTGATGTTACAGCATCTTATTTTACACGTTACATATTTCTTTGTGCCGGTTGTTTGTATCCTTTATGACGTCCTTAAAAACAGTAAGTTTCCTGTTTGGAATGATTTTAAAATTTGTTTCAGTGACTGAGTAAAAATGATCTCACTCCTCTCTACGCATGTGTGATCAGACAAATTCCGAGCCAAAGTACTGCTAATCTACAGGTTTGTTTTCCGATTCATGATCTAAATATAACATTCCTTTTAGATCAAGTTGTTCCTCGATCATAAACTAACGTTTGTAGACAGGTCAGACATTGCACCAATTGCTAAACTCCACATGGTTTGCTTTGCGTGCATGCTGTAAATATTGGAAGTCTTGAGTGTATCTTACATATAAAGCCGAGTTTGTGTCTGTGGGTCATAAGTACCACCCATTCTACAGGCCACGCCTCTCCCACAGCGTCATAAGCAGCTCCGCCCATTAGACATGCACCACCATTCTGGTCGATTTGGCATGGTTCTGATGACCTATAGACCTCTGGTGTGCATTTGAAGCATCTTCTGTCATTAAATAATAAAGTGGGTGGGTGTACACGTGCATATTTGGAGAGACAAATGTTTCCTGAGAATAATAAGGTTAGTGACGTATTTTTGGAGTTTCAGGTTTTGAGTTTAATAATGTTTAAAATTTCCCGTGCTTTGAGGCCTATCAAAACTAAACCCTTTCGAACTATCCCACAATTTAGTCTTGCGACACAATTTTTTTGGGGGTATCACTTTTGATTGTCCCTGGTATCGTTTCAGACTCGACTAAAATAAATCCCAAGAAACTCAGCCAAAATTACACGTTTCTAGACAAAAAAATGCATTTTAAATAACTAAATATTAAATAGATTTGTGGCTTTCAGACTGGGGGATTGCTTATTCGGAATGTCTATTTGACGTATGTTTGCATTTTCAGAGGTACCTTGAGGTATTCTGAATGAAATTGTGAGAAATCTGGGGAAATAATGAACGTTTTAAAAAAAATACCATGGAAAAATGAACGAGTCCTTGCTGCTGTTTCGTGAGATGCATTCATACTATATAGGACCTCTATGAAAGCTCTTCGCAGCCATTCGGAAAGGAGGGGAAAAGAGGTGGGAATGGGAGAGGTGAGAGGTTGGGAGGGGAAGGGGAGAGGTGAGTGGAGGGTTGGGGGAAGGGAGGAGGGGGGCGGGAGGAGGAGTTAAAGCTAGCAAGGGAGTGGGGGGGCGGGGGGCACTGCAGATTATTTCATAGTTTAGAGATTATTTAAAATGTTTCTAAAATCTTGTTTCTTACCTGGATAGTTGTTGCACTTTGCCGCTTCTTTCTGAAGTCATTCCTGGCTCGGGACCCTCTGTAACCTGCCTGGATGGTGATGACGGCCTCTTCTTTGGCAGGGTCAACCAGGAAGTGACCATTCATCCCATTGCTGTCAAGTCCATGGAAAAACACCACATCATAATAACGTGGAGATGTTGTCTTGGTGGTTTTCAAAGTTGTATCACGTGATGTGGTGCCACCATCATGTTCCGATCGAGGTTGAATAAGTTTACCCAGCTGCACTCGCCGCTGGTACTCAATCGCCGAGTCTGTATCATATTCGTGGATTAAACATGGACTGCGAGAGCTCGGCCTGATGGAACATCCCTGAGAGCTCCGAGAACTTGACCGAGAGGAATCCACATGACTTGTAACTTTGTAATTTGATGATTCGTCCTGAAACGTCACAATGTCGTGTTCATCGCGGCTTTTCTTCAGATGCTTCCTGGTTTGGTATCCACGGTAGTTTTTCTGCAGAGAAAAAGACAAATTAAAATGATGGGAGAAGCTTCATAAAACCAGGTACAGTGGATGAGGATTTGGATTAACATCAGTTAGAGATGGTTATCAATTCATGGTTAAATTAATATTGTTATGGTTTTGGAATAAAGGATAACCCCCCTTCGTAGGTAGACGCACCACAACATGTAGCCTCGCTGTAGTTCAGTTATTTCTTCGTAAATGTAAGCGTAGTCTCCTTTCCTGTGTTAGTTTTGCGTTGAGTAGGCCAGTGAGTAGGCCTCGATTGGGGTAGCATGCCAAGTGCTCGGCCTGAACAAGTCTGGCAAGGCCAAAGGGAGGAGCTGCAGGGGTAGTGGCCGGTAAGTAACGAACCGCCAATCAGAGCTCGAGGGGAGTGGCTCACCACGGCGACGAGAGGTGGGGCTTGGAACATTCGAGTAAGACTCTGGGGCGGGGCCATAAACCCTGCTCCGGGGCCCCCTCCTCAGTGAGAATCGGGGAGAGTCAGAAACGGAGAGTATCGTGAGAGTTGAGTCGGAGCCCCAGTTGAGTCGGAGCCCCTGTGAGAGTCAGAGCCAGCGAGAGCCAGAGAACGAGTCGGAGTGTTTGACTTGAATTGCTTGAAATAGCCTCATTGAACACAAACTCTCCCTGTGCCCTGCTGCCTGTATTAAATCGCGCTTTTGTAGACGACCCATTCCGGGCCACAGACGCGCGACCTCCTTGCCTGCGCTCCCTGCACGTGCCGTGACCACCAGAAGGCCACGCCGAGTGAGCTGTCTGGAGTGGACAACGCCAGGACGCGTTTGGGAACACAAACTTTTCCTTCCTCCTTTTTCCCCACGTGAGTGAGTGGGCCCTTTGTCTGGTTATAAGTTAAGATTGATTACGTGCCTGCTCTGTGTCTCCTGATCCTTGTACATTGCAAATAAATCGTGTTCTTCCTCTTATTTGACCGTTCCCGTCCTTTCCATCAATTGGCTGAGCATCGCACGAACAGAACCGCTCAAATCGGGTTCAATAAAAGGTAACGGGACGAGTCACGTGATACGCACACCGCTCGGGCGTACTCGATCCGCGTGGCTTGTGCGAGGTCCGGTTCCCGTTCCCATGGCAGCGTGGGTACCAAAGGTACGTGCGGCGTCGACCCAATACCCTTAACCACGTTCGCTGCGGGGGTGGCTACTCGGCCTCGTGGACACGAAGACCCAAGGGGAAAAAGGGGTTTAACCCACCCCCCACCCCCTTTTGTAAGGTCGACGGGCTTCGGGAGATCCGCAACAATATATTTTGCACCAATTCACAGCAGATCGTTCTACGATCAGGTGACAGACAGGCATTGTGGGTCTATTTGTCAACAATGTTTAAGCTTTTTACACGTGATCTGCTTCCAAGAGTTATTTTCATTTAAAAACCTGAGCGATGACAAAGAAAAGCACATGGAAAAATATGGGAAATAAGAGTAATGTCAGAGAGAAAGGAAAAATGGCTCTATTATAACCAACAGGCAAGAGTGACCTGTTTGGTGACAGATTAAAATGATGGGAGAAGCTTCATCAAACCAGTCAAAGTGGATGAGGATTTGGATTATCATCAGTTAGAGATAAACACACTCTCTTTTAGTTTCTCACACAGTGGGCTATTTCTCGAACACAATCTTTTCTTGGCTTTATTATTTATCGTTCTGCTAAAGTCAAGAGCTCAATAAGGCACAGTCCACCAACTGTCCTTTTCATGGCACAACCACAGATAACGCACCTTCCCGTTGCAGTTTCTCTTGCACGCATGTACCACACACACCGACAGTCACACACCCCGCACGTCTATGCTCACACACCCTAGATACCTCAGTATTTACCCTTCAACCCCTTCCTTTAGCGTTTGGGTCGCGGAGGCACGACGGCTCCCACCCGGTAAGATAAAGAGGCCGATAACGCTCATTCTTCTTCTTTCTTCTGTTCTTATCTCCCTTCCGTGGATGTCTGATTGGGTACCCAGGTCTTGTGTATAGCCGGTAGGTAAGGCAACGGTCTGCATCTTGTCCATTTTACTTTGCTGTATATATTGCTGCACTCTCCAATAATTGTGATTGCCGCTTGTACATTTTGATTTACAGTCTATGGTTTACATTCATCTTGATTGCCTATTTGAGCATTAAAGTCCTTCAGTTACCTGCCTGCATGATCCCGCATTTCACATTTTACGTCATTGGTTCTGTTTGTAAATAATAAACCCCACCCTCTTGAACTTCATTTCCAATCTGTCCGTGTTTGTCTTTTCCTTCATTGATTCAGCATTGTTTGCACATAGGTTGGTCTGGGAGATTATAATTCCCCAATTATTTGGCACGTATCCAAGTTCGATATGCGCCAGCCGTAATAAATATGCGCCAGCTGCCAGCCGGCCAAATAAAATCTAATTAAGATAAGATTGGTGCATAACCGAGGGCACGTCACCCGATTGGAAAGCCACGTAACTCAGGTAAACTGTTGTCAGATGGAGTATCCTGCGGTAACTTGGTAGACCAACTGGCATTTGTGGTTGCCTAGCAACCCGCCCTGATACAAAGTTATTTGTGATCGGTGGCCTCAAGCCCAGTAAGTCCAGAAGGAACCAAGGACCCCCCTCAAAGTACAACCGAAACCCGTGGCTGTAACAATATAACTCAATTGAAATAAAATAAAGATTTTAAAGGTCGTAGAAAAAATTCCAGGAATTTACAGCCGTTGATGTTACAGCATCTTATTTTACACGTTACATATTTCTTTGTGCCGGTTGTTTGTATCCTTTATGACGTCCTTAAAAACAGTAAGTTTCCTGTTTGGAATGATTTTAAAATTTGTTTCAGTGACTGAGTAAAAATGATCTCACTCCTCTCTACGCATGTGTGATCAGACAAATTCCGAGCCAAAGTACTGCTAATCTACAGGTTTGTTTTCCGATTCATGATCTAAATATAACATTCCTTTTAGATTAAGTTGTTCCTCGATCATAAACTAACGTTTGTAGACAGGTCAGACATTGCACCAATTGCTAAACTCCACATGGTTTGCCTTGCGTGCATGCTGTAAATATTGGAAGTCTTGAGTCTATCTTTCTTATATATAAAGCCGAGTTTGTGTCTGTGGGTCATAAATGCCACCCATTCTACAGGCCACGCCTCTCCCACAGCGTCAGAAGCAGCTCCGCCAATTAGACATGCACCACCATTCTGGTCGATTTGGCATGGCTCTGATGACCTATAGACCTCTGGTGTGCATTTGAAGCATCTTCTGTCATTAAATGACATTAAATGATGTCTTCTGTCATCCTCCAATATGGACCAACTTTTATCTACCCATCCCAACTCTCTCTTCCTCATATGTGGTGATTTCAACTGTCACCATGCCAGTTGGCTGGGGGTGGGTACCTCTCTCACCAGCCATGGCTCTTCAGCAAAGGACTTCTGTGACTCACTGGGACTGACACAATCTGTCAATTTCCCAACCCGGATCTCAGTCAACGGAGCATCTTCTCTTCTGGACTTGGTTATGACTAACTTCCCTGAAAATGTATGCTGCTCTTCTTCTGCTCCAATCGGCTCTTCTGATCATGTGCTTGTTAAAGTGGACATCTCTCTGACCATTCTCAGAGAGCCTCCTCAGCGTCGACGAGTCTGGCATTTCACTCAGGCCAACTGGCACGGTCTTCAAGCAGCCATCAATCATCTGGATTGGTCTCCCATCTCTACTGCCTCTGACATCAACTCATCCTGGGAATTCTTCCAAAGTAAATTGCTCTCTCTCATGCACAGATTTATCCCATCTCGTCTTCAGTTGTCATACCCTTCCTCCCGTCCATGGTACACAAAATCTTGTGGTGAGGCTATTGCCCAGAAACAACTTGCTTTCGTCTCCTGGAAAGCAAATCCAACGGAAGGAAATCTCATTTCCTTTCACAAAGCCCGAAACAAGTGTATGTCCACCCTCAGGAGAGCCAGGAAACAATATCTCTCCGTTCTTAGGACCGAACTCTCTTATCTGTCTCCCTCTTCCAAATCCTGGTGGCGTCTGATCAAATCTGTTTCTGGTGTTTGTTCCCCCTCCATCCCCTCCCTCACCTCAAATGGCCACACGGCTGATTACGCACGTGAAAAAGCTGAATGCCTCAACTCTGTGTTTGCCTCTAAATCTTGTGTCCCAAACCCATCCCTCTCTGTACCCACCGTACCCAGTCGTACCCAGCTGCTCCTGGACTCTGTGTCCTTTCCTCCTGACAAGGGGGAAAAGTTTCTGTCAACCCTCGACTCTGATTCTGCAACTGGTCCTGACGGCATCAGCCCACGGGTCCTAAAATCATGTTCTTCCGCTCTTTCACTCCCTCTCTCTGTTCTCTTCATCCTCTCTTTTGCTCAAGGTCATCTTCCATCTGCTTGGAAATCTGCCAACATCACCGCTTTGCACAAAAAAGGTGCAAAAACAGATCCCAGCAACTATAGACCAATCAGCCTTCTCCCAATTATCAGCAAAGTCATGGAATCCATCATTGCTTCAGATATGAAATCTTTCCTCTTCTCCAATGGCTTGATCTCTGATTATCAATTTGGTTTCAGACCTGGTCACTCCACTCTGGACATGCTGCTTCTGCTTTCTCAACAATGGATGGAGGTCCTCAATGCCAAACAGGAAATTAGAGCAGTCTCCCTTGACATATCACGTGCCTTCGATACGGTCTGGCACCCCGCTCTGCTCACCAAACTCTCCTCTTTTGGTATCCATGGAAATCTCCACGCATGGCTGGCGGACTTCCTCTCTCGTCGGTCAACGTGTGGCCCTGAATGGTTTTCTCTCATCTCCTCTTCCTGTTCAGGCTGGAGTTCCCCAAGGCAGTGTTCTGGGCCCTGTGCTTTTTCTGGTCTTCATCAATGATCTCTCTGACTCTCTTGAAAATCCTCTCTATCTCTTTGCTGACGACTCTACTCTCTGTCGCTCCATTCTTCATCCCTCAGATCGGCAGTCTGCAGCCTCCTCCCTCTCTGCAGACCTTGACAAAATCACAGACTGGGCAAACAAGTGGAACATGTCTTTCAATCCTGACAAATCTCACACTCTTACGATGTCTCTCCGAAAAGACCGACTGGACAACCCTCCCATCCACTTTCTGAATAATCCTCTCCAATAAGTTCTGTCACTCAAGCTTTTGGGTCTCACTATCTGCCATGATCTTTCCTGGGAAAACCACATTTCAAATCTGGCCTCCAAAGCCAGTCGCCGACTGGGCATCCTCCGTCGTGCGAAGTCCTTCCTTGGCACACCTGAGCTCCTCACCACATACAAGGCTTTCATCCGCAGCTCAATGGAATACTGCTCTCCCCTCTGGGCTGGTGCTCCTGCCTCACACCTAGCTCGCCTTCACGCTGTTGAAACCAAAGCATTCAGAATCATTGGAATCTCCCGCGATGAAGCTAACTCCAAGGGCCTCTCACTCACTCACCGCAGGCAGGTTGGTGGTCTTTCCGTCTTCTACCAAATCCTCTCTGGCCTTGCCCCCCCCAGCTCTCTCTGGGCTCTGTCCCGCAAATATTCCTACAGGTCGCACAATATCTGCCTGCAACCCTCTTATGGTTAAATTGCCAAAACCAAGACTCTCTGCTCACCTTCACTCCTTAATTCCTCTTTTCTCCCGCCTCTGGAACAAACTCCCTCACTCTATTCAATCCCACTCCACCCTCCAAGTCTTTAAAACAGCTGTTCACCACCATCTCTTATCTTCCCCCATCCAAAACCTTGATCTTTTCTACCCCCGCTAATTTCACCCCAATTCTACTTTTTTGAAATACCAATTTCTGTCCAGGAAGTCCTTGGTGTCCTTGTGTTTTATACTTCTCCCTCCCCCCCCCCCCCCCCTTCCCATGCCTCCTCCCCCCGGGCCCTCTCCCTTCCACACATCTCCTTGCTCTCGGATGTTGTGTTTGTGTGCTTCCCCTTCTCTTGTCTTCCGCTCCCTCTTTTTGGGTATTTTGTTTGTCTGGTTGATTTGTTTGTGAAGTAAATGTTAGCTCTTTCACGAGCCTCGATTCAGTATACAAAAAAAAAAATAATAATAATAATAATAATAATAATAAAGTGGGTGGGTGTACACGTGCATATTTGGAGAGACAAATGTTTCCTGAGAATAATAAGGTTAGTGACGTATTTTTGGGGTTTCAGGTTTTGAGTTTAATAATGTTTAAAATTTCCCGTGCTTTGAGGCCTATCAAAACTAAACCCTTTCGAACTATCCCACAATTTAGTCTTGCGACACAATTTTTTGGGGGGTATCACTTTTGATTGTCCCTGGTATCGTTTCAGACTCGACTAAAATAAATCCCAAGAAACTCAGCCAAAATTACACGTTTCTAGACAAAAAAATGCATTTAAAATAACTAAATATTAAATAGATTTGTGGCTTTCAGACTGGGGGGTTGCTTATTCAGAATGTCTATTTGACCTATGTTTGCATTTTTAGAGGTACCTTGAGGTATTCTGAATGAAATTGTGAGAAATCTGGGGAAATAATGAACGTTTTTTTTTCAATACGGGGAAAAATGAACGAGTCCTTGCTGCTGTTTCGTGAGATGCATTCATACTGTATAGGACCTCTATGAAAGCTCTTCGCAGCCATTCGGAAAGGAGGGGAAAATAGGTGGGAATGGGAAAGATGAGAGGATGGGAGAGAGGAGGGGAAGGGGAGAGGTGAGTGGAGGGTTGGGGGAAGGGGGGGCGGGAGGAGGAGTTAAAGCCGGCAGGGGAGTGGGGGGGGGGGGGGGGGTACTGCAGATTATTTCATAGTTTAGAGATTATTTAAAATGTTTCTAAAATCTTGTTTCTTACCTGGATAGTTGTTGCACTTTGCCGCTTCTTTCTGGAGTCATTCCTGGCTCGGGACCCTCTGTAACCTGCTTGGATGGTGACGACCGCCTCTTCTTTGGCAGGGTCAACCAGGAAGTGACCATTCATCCCATTGCTGTCAAGTCCATGGAAAAACACCACATCATAATAACGTGGAGATGTTGTCTTGGTGGTTTTCAAACTTGTATCACGTGATGTGCCACCATCATGACCCAATCGAGGTCGAATAAGTTTACCCAGCTGCACTCGGCGTTGGTCCTCAAGAACGGAGTCTCGATCATATTTGGGACTTAAACATGGACTGCGAGAGCTCGGCTTGCTGGAATATCCCTGAGAGCTGTGAGAACTTGATTGGGAGGAATCCACGTGGTTTGTAACTTTGTAATCCGCTGGTTCGTCCTGAAAAGTAACAATTCTGTGTTCATCGTGGCGTTTCATCAGATGCTTCCTGGTTTGGTATCCACGGTAGTTTGCCTGCAGAGAAAAGAACAAATTAAAATTATTGGAAAGGCTTCATCAAACCAGTTACAGTGGATGAGGATTTGGATTAACATCAGTTAGAGATGGTTATCAATTAATGGTTGAATTAATACATTTTGCACCAATTCACAGCAGATCGTTCTACGATCAGGTGACAGACAGGCATTGTGGGTCTATTTGTCAACAATGTTTAAGCTTTTTACGCGTGATCTGCTTCCAAGAGTTATTTTCATTTAAAGAGTTGAGCGATGACAAAGAAAAGCTCATGGAAAAATATGGGAAATAAGAGTGATGTCAGAGAGAAAGGAAAAATGTCGATTATAACCAACAGGCAACAGTGACCTGTTTGGTGTTCCCTTCTGAACCCAGGTGTCGGGATGTGAGTCACCCATATTCTAATCTATGTGGTATGTTCGTTTGTTCGTGGTCTCATGAAAACCCACACATGTTACGGAAAGGGGGTCTGGTGTGCTTGTAGGTCATAGAAGTCTCCGTGGTTGATGGCAGAGTGGGAAATTTCAAATATAAATGTTCAAAAATGGTGGAAAAGGACCAAGAGTGATGTCCATAGAGGGAGTAGGGAGAGAGAAGTAACCTACTCATCCTCACTTGATATCATTTATAGACGTGAGAGTTCATACAACATGTTTCCCCATGCTGTCTTCAGAAACAAGGACATGGGCGGGGTCTACGAGCGGCAGATTTGATTGGTCATGACGACGTAAAATGCTATAATATTGTTGTGGTTTTGTAAATAAAGGCAACCCCCCTATAGTTAGTTGCACCACAACACGTAGCCTCGCTTAGATAGTTATTTCTAATTAAATGTGAAGTATAGTCTCCTTCCCAGTGTTAGTGTGCATTGTGGCAGGTTGAGTAAGGGGAGGCCTCATTGAAGCCTGGAATGCCATGTCATGGGCCTAGGGCAAGTCAAGCAGGACCGAGGCAGGAGCTGGAGGGCGTGGCTGGTAAGCAGCAAACAGCCAATGGGAGCTAAAGGGAGTGGCCAGTCAGTAACAGCCAATGGGAGCGAAAGGGAATGGCCAATAACGGCGGCCAATGAGAGCTGGAAGGGAGTGACTAATGAGTGGCTGTCACGACACGTGACCCTTGGTGGCCCATGGAACATTCTAGTGGGGCTCCGGGGGCTATAAAACCCGGCCCGGACCCCCGAACTCCCTCTCTGTCCCGGGATTCTGAACGCTCTTCTCTCCCCTGACGACCTCTGCCTGGACTCCCTGCACGTGCGCTTCACCTCCCTGACTTTGGGACACGCTCCATGGATTCCCGTTATGTGCACAACTGAGATCGACGTCCCTGCCGCGAACATCCTTGGGGGGGGGGGCGCCAAATGAGTCGTCCAGGCGAACTGCACCAAGCGGCCGCGCTTTGGGCGCATTCCCCTCTTCCTCCCCTTCCCCGAACGAGTCCGAGGGCCCTTGTCTGGGCCGGTGAGTAAGGCTGTTAAGGTTCTCCACTGTGTCCCTTTTTCTATACCTGTTGTACATTTGTGAATAAATCCTGTGGTTTGTTTCCAACTTGGCCGTTTTCGTCCCTTCACCATTGGCCTAGCATTGCACGCGTTAAAACCGCTCGATCGGGTTCATAGTGCTAACGGCACGAGTTACGAGACACACAAACCGCTCGGGCGTACCATACCAGCGTGACTCGTGCGAGGTTTAGCCCCCGTTCTCGTGGCGGCGTGTGTCGAAGGTACTCGGGTTGTGACCGTTAACCCTTCCACGCGTTAGCTGCGGGCTCGGCGGCTGGAATTGCCCAGCAATCCGTCCACCACGAGTATAGCGTGGGGGCGGCCTCGTGGACTTGAAGCTCGAGGGGGAGCAGGGCTTAACCCCCCCTCAGTACGTCGACGAGCTCGAGATCCGCAACAATATTTTGTCCTGGTATTCCCAAACGTAAAGTTTTGAAATGGCTAAAAACGCAATTTGTGTTCAGCATTGTTCAAGTCTATAATTCAATTGAAATAAAATAAATATTTTTAAATGTCGAAGACAAAAATTTCGGGAATTTACCGCCGTTCATACAGCGTCGTTTCCACCACCTTATTGAACATGTTACATTCGTTCTTTGTGCCTGTTGTTTGTGTCCTTTATGACGTCCTCAAAAACAGTAAGTTGCCTGTGTGGAATGATTTAGAATTTTGTTTTACTGTCAGACAGGCAGACATAGTAAACGAGAACAATGCGACTGTGTCGCCAATATGCCTCTGCATAGTCCCACAACGAGTAGATGCCATCACTCTGCATATGTATGGGCAGGGGATCACGTTTGTGAAGTTTCGTGTTGATCAGATAAGGTTCGTTTTTCTATCCAAGATGGCTGCCAAACCACGTGACCTATGACATCATTTTCAAACTATATGCAACAGTGCTGTTGATGATATTTTTGAAATTTCGCATCGATAGGGTGAGTGGTTATAGAGATATAATTATTTAATATTTTTCTTCAATCCAATATGGCTGCCAAACCATGTGACCTATGTTGTAATAACTTTAATATTTCAATACAAATGGGTCATAGATCATGTGCATGCAATTTCAGATTTTTAGGAAAAGGAATTCAGTAAAAACATTTTTGGCTTGTATACCACTTAACCTATGATGTCATCATTACCATGCTTTTGTTTCCCATTGGGAGTACTTGACAATGTGCCAGGTTTCAAATATTTCCATTGAGCGGTTTCCGAGAAATAATTTTTTAATTATCTGCTTTTAATCCAAGATGGCTGCCATACAACGTGACCTATGACATCACAATTATGATCAAAGCATTCTGCATGGGTGTCACTCCTACTCTGAAAGTTTCGTTTCAATCGGACATATGGTTGCTGAGAAAAACTAGGTTTAGCCCGTACGGACGGATGGATGTACGAACGGACGGATTCTACTCTGGACATTCTGATTCTACTGTCTCAACAATGGATGGAGGTCCTCAATGCCAAACAGGAAATCAGAGCTGTCTCCCTTGACATATCACGTGCCTTCGATATGGTCTGGCACCCCGCCCTGCTCACCACACTCTCCTCTTATGGTATCCATGTAAACCTCCACACATGGCTTGCGGACTTCCTCACCGGTCGCAGTCAACGTGTGGCCCTGAATGGAATTCTCTCATCTCCCCTTCCTGTTCAGGCTGGAGTTCCTCAAGGTAGTGTTCTGGGCCCTGTACTTTTTCTGGTCTTTATCAATTATCTCTCTGGTGTTGTATCTTTTATCTCTCTGGTCTCTCTGGTATCTGGTCAACCCCCCTGGTGTTGGGCTAGCGGCTAGGGTGCCGGCTTAGGATCCTAGGATCCTGGGTTCGAATCCCGGTCAATCGCTGAATTAACGCCAGGGGGGTTGACTCAGCCTGTCATCCTTCCGAGGTCGGCAAATTGAGTACCAGTTCACTGGTAATTCCCTGCTTGTCGTTAAAGGCGGCAAAAAGGGTTGGCGTCAGGAAGGGCATCCGGCCGTAAAACATTGCTTCAAAAAGGGGACCGAAAAACAACAACAACCACAGTTTCCGAAAAAGGCCAACCCCCGCTTGCGGGGAAAAATGGCCTCTAAAGGTGGTTTTTTATCAATTATCTCTCTGACTCTCTGGAAAATCCTCTCTATCTCTTTGCTGATTACTCCACTCTCTGCCGCTCCATTCCTCATCCCTCAGATCGGCAGTGTGCAGCCTCCTCACTCTCTGCAGACCTGGACACAATCACAGACTGGGCAAACAAGTGGAACATCTATCTATAATTCCAGCAATCTCTGTGTGTATGTTTGTATGTTTGTATGTTTGTATGTTTGTATGTATGTTTGTCTGTGACCGCTGTTTCTCGACAACTACCGGTCCGATATACTTGAAACTTGCCAGGTATATTGCTGGGGACCCGAGGATGTGCCTTTTCAAGGTTTGAAATTAATCGGACAAGCAGTTACCGAGCTATGTCCAAAAAACGATTCAACCAATCAGAGAGCAGCGAGCTATCACGTGTGCCGAACGTGGCGAACAGACTCTGCCTCGGACGGCACATTTGAGAGCGTATTCATTTATTTCACGTTTGCAAACTATGTTGGCGCTATGTTGGCGTTAAACTATGTTTTAAAACTAATTAAAACTAATTTGCGATTCATCGTAACTGCGATATACGACGTTCCGGAGCTCCCGTGAGAGCGTGCGCCATTACGGATAGTAATTCAATTAAAAACATAAAAACATTGTCCCAATTCAGTCAGAGCGAAGGGCGTTGTTTTAAGCGAAGAGCGTTTTATTTTTCCCCTTAAATTCAGTCGCCGGACGGTGAAAGCTTTTTTTTGGGGGCAGCTACTGGCAGCGACGTACGGCCAATCACAGGACACGTTGTTGTGTCGATGTGCCGTGTTGTTTTCCCTCGCGGTTTGGAATGTTTTTCCTTTTCATTTCTTTTCTCTTCCTTACGGAAGTACGGGCATTTCCTTAAATTTGCGATTCTTTCGCTTTCCTGCGCGTTTGGGCACGCTATGGCGATTTCTTTACCAAACTCCGAAGCCGTTCGCTTTGGACCAAACCATTTCATGTAAATAGAGGGGGGGGGATTGTCACCGTACTCGCAAGCCGTTCGCTTTGGACCAAACCATTTCATGTAAATAGAGGGGGGGGGATATAATTTTAGATATAGATATAGTACGGGCATGCCCTAGTGTCTTTCAATCCTGAAAAATCTCACACTCTCACTTTGTCTCTCCAAAAAGACCGTCTCCACAACCCTCCCATCTACTTTCTGAACAATCCTCTTGCAGAAGTTCTGTCACTCAAGCTTTTGGGTCTCACGATCAACCATGATCTTTCCTGTGAAAACCACATTTCCAAGCTGGCCTCGAAAGCCATTCACCGACTGGGCATCCTCCATCGTGCGAAGTCCTTTCTGGGCACTTCTGAGCTCCTCACCACATATAAGGCTTTCATCCGCAGCTCAATGGAATACTGTTCTTCCCCCACTGGGCTGGTGCTATAGCCTGGTGTTGGCTTGATGGTTAGGGTGCCGGCTTGGGATCCCAGGATCCTGGGTTTGAATCCCGGTCGATCGCTGAATTAACACCAGAGGATTAATTGTTAACTCAGCCTGTCATCCTTCCGAGGTGGGCAAATTGAGTACCAATTCACTGGTAATTCCCTGTGTGTCGCAAGAGGCGACTAACAGGATTGGCGGCAGGAAGGGCATCCGGCCATAAAAAATTGCCTCAAAAAAAGGGGACCATGGTGCCCGATGAAGGCCAACCCCTGCTCTGTGGGGGAAATGGCCTCTAAAGGTGGTTCCTCTGGGCCGGTGCTCCGACCTCACACCTAGCTCGGCTTCATGCAGTTGAAACCAAAGTTTTCAGAATCATTGGAATCTCCTGCGATGAAGCTAACTCCGAGGGCCTTTCTCTCTCTCTCGCCGCAGGCAGGTCGGTGGTCTTTGTCTCCGGCCTAGCTATCCCAGCTCTGTCTGTGCTCTGTCCCCCAAATATTCCTGCAGGACGCACAAGATCTGCCAGCAACCCTCTTGTGGTGAAACTACCAAAATCAAGACTGCTCACCTTCACTCCTTCATTCCCTTTTTCTCCCGCCTCTGGAACAAACTCCCTCACTCTCTTCAATCCCTCTCCTCCCTCCATGTCTTCAAAACAGCTGTTCACCACCATCTCTTATTTTCCCCCATGCAAAACCTTGATCTTTTCTACCCCTGTTAAAACACCCCAAATCCACCTCTTTCAATCCCCAACTTCTTTCCTGAAATTCCTTGTAGTGTTCATTTGCTTTATACCGTGTACCCCTCCCACCTCCCCCAGCCCTCCCCCTTCCACAGATCTACCGACGTCCCTGTTCTCCATTGTTGTCGTGCTTGTGTGCTTTCCTCTCTCTCCCCCTCTTGTCTCCCGCTCCCTCCATTGTATGTTTTATGTGTCTGTGCATGTTTTCATGTTCAATGTGTTTGCTCTTACATGAGCCTCGATTCTGTATCCAAAAAAAAAATGAACTCCCCCCCCCCCCCCCCCCCCCGAAAACACAAGTCGCTGGAGGCATAAAATTTACATTACTCCTCTCTGAGCATGTTTGAGTGGGACAGATTCAGAGACAAAGTGCTGCTAAGCCACAGGTTTGTTTTCCAACTCATGATCAAAATATAACATTCAATTTAGATCAATTTGTTCCTCGATCATAAACTGATGGTTGTCCACGGTGAACCAATTGCTTAACTCTGCTGCTTGCTTTGCGCGCACGGGGTAAATATTGGTAGTCTTGGGTGTATTTTTATACAAATTACAAGGATATCTGTAACTAATGGTAAGATGAATGTTTTATGGGATTGAACTGGAGGAATCATGAGCAATGACTCAGGTGAGAACACCAGGGAGGTCAAATCAAAATTTAAATCTTCAGCACAGCAGATTATTTCATAGTTTAGAGATTGTTTAAAATGTTTCTAAAATCTTCTTTCTTACCTGGATAGTTGTTGCACTTTGCCGCTTCTTTCTGAAGTCATTCCTGGCTCGGGACCCTCTGTAACCTGCTTGGATGGTGACGACCGCCTCTTCCTTGGCAGGGTCAACCAGGAAGTGACCATTCATCCCATTGCTGTCAAGTCCATGGAAAAACACCACATCATAATAACGTGGAGATGTTGTCTTGGTGGTTTTGAAACTCGTATCACGTGATGTGCCACCATCATGACCCAATCGAGGTCGAATAAGTTTACCCAGCTGCACTCGGCGTTGGTCCTCAAGAGCTGAGTCTCGATCATATGTGGGACTTAAACAGGGACTGCGAGAGCTCGGCTTGCTGGAATATCCCTGAGAGCTCTGAGAACTTGATTGGGAGGAATCCACGTGGTTTGTAACTTTGTAATCCACTGGTTCGTCCTGAAACGTTACAATGTCGTGTTCATCGCGGCGTTTCTTCAGATGCTTCCTCGTTTGGTATCCACGGTAGTTTGCCTGCAGAGACAAGAACAAATTAAAATGATGGGAGATGCTTCATCAAACCAGTTACAGTGGACGAGGATTCGGATTAACATCAGTAAGATTTTTTTTCGTCTGATCTTTTCTACCCCCGTGCAGGAAAAACACAACACAATTGAATTTTTTTTAGTCTAAGGCGATAAATTTGCATCGGCGATCGGTGCGCGGGACGCGAACTGCGCGTCATTAAATTTAATTCATATTGTAAAGCTGTGCGGGGAAGCCAGCTCTTCTTCACGGATGGAAGAGGTACGCAATATGGAGGGAAGGAGGATGGAAGATGCGGGAATTCTTGGGGGTGAGTCGGAAGTAGTGAGGGTAGAGCGTAGTGATGGAACTTCCCCCGCCATTGGGACGGGCCCGATAAACGACCAGATTTTGGATCAATTGCTCAGGGAAATGAGGGCTCACAGGGAGCACAGTGAGCAAATGAGTGCGCGATTGGAAAATAAAATTGATGCCCAAAAGGACGATATGAAGGCTCAGGGTGAGCGATTGGGAAATCAAATTGGGGGATTGAAAAATGATATGGGAGAAATTAAAAGTGGATTGGAAAACAAAACGGAGGCTGAGAGTGAGCGGAGTGACAGACGAGAAAATTTAATTGATGGGTTGGATGGAAAAATGGACTCCCGGGGGAATGAATTGAGGGAAGGAATGATGGGAATGTGATAGTTTGAAGGAACAAATGAGTGCATTGCCAAAAGGGACAAAGATTTGGCTACCAGGTGTGACACACAGGGGCGTTATCTTTTAATCCCTATACTACTTAACACCCGAACATCCTGGTATGTTCACAAGTATACATCTTAACCGACAAATCGGACGAACGGAAATTACAGGTCAGATTCCTTACCGCGACAGACGAAGCACGTTACCTATTCAGATCTATCTGGCTCTACATATTGCTACCCTCCTGACATAACAATATTTTGCACCAATTCACAGCAGATCGTTCTTCGATCAGGCGACAGACAGGCATTGTGGGTCTATTTCTCAACAATCTTCAAGCTTTTTACACGTGATCTGCTTCCAAGAGTTATTTTCATTTAAAAAGTTGAGCGATGACAAAGAAAAGCACAAGCAAAAAAATATGGGAAATATGAGTAATGTCAGAGAGAAAGGAAAAATGTCTGTTATAACCAACAGGCAACAGTGATCTGTTTGGTGACAGATTAAAATGATGGGAGAAGCTTCATCAAACCAGGTACAGTGGATGAGGATTTGGATTATCATCAGTTAGAGATAAACACACTCTCTTTTAGATTCCCACACAGTCGGCTATTTCTCGAAGACATTCTTTTCTTGGCTTTATTATTTATCGTTCTGCTAAAGTCAAGAGCTCAATAAGGCACGGTCCACCAACTGTCCTTTTCATGGCACAACCACAGATAATGCACCTTCCCGTTGCAGTTTCTCTTGCTCGCATGTACCACACGCACGACAGTCACACACCCCGCACCTCTGTGCTCACACACTCTAGATACCTCAGTATTTCCCCTTAAACCACTTCTTTTAGCGTTTGGGTCGCGGAGGCACGACGGCTCCCACCCGGTAAAATAAAGAGGCCGATAACGCTCATTCTTCTTCTTTCTTCTGTTCTTATCTCCCTTCCGCGGATGTCTGATTGGGTACCCAGGTCGTGTGTATAGCCGGTACGTAAGGCAACGGTCTGCATCTTGTCCATTTTACTTTGCTGTATATATTGCTGCACTCTCTAATAATTGTGATTGCCGCTTGCACATTTTGATTTACAGTCTATGGTTTACATTCATCTTGATTGCCTATTTGAGCATTAAAGTCCTTCAGTTACCTGCCTGCATGATCCCGCATTTCACATTTTACGTCATTGGTTCTGTTTGTAAATAATAAACCCCATTCCTCTTGAACTTCATTTTCAATCTGTCCGTGTTTGTCTTTTCCTTCATTGATTCAGCATTGTTCGCACATCGGTTGGTCTGGGAGATTATAATTCCCCAATTAATTGGCTCGTATCCAAGTTTGATATGCACCAGCGGTAATCTCGGCCAGCCTAAATAAAATCTAATTAAGATAAGATTGGTGCATAACCGAGGGCACGTCCCCCGATTGGAAAGCCACGTAACTCAGGTAAACTGTTGTCAGATGGAGTATCCTGGGGTAACTTGGTAGACCAATTGGCACTTGTGGTTGCCGAGCAACCCGCCCCGACACTAAGTTATTCGTGATTGGTGGCTTCAAACCCAGTCAGTCCAGAGGGAACCAAGGATCCCCCTCATAGTAGAACCGAAGCACGTGGCTGTGACAATATAATTCAATTGAAATAAAATAAAGATTTTAAAGGTCGTAGAAAAAAATTCCAGGAATTTACAGCCGTTGATGTTACAGCATCTTATTTTACACATTACATATTTATTTGTGCCGGTTGTTTGTATCCTTTATGACGTCCTTAAAAACAGTAAGTTTCCTGTTTGGAATGATTTTAAAATTTGTTTCAGTGACTGAGTAAAAATGATCTCACTCCTCTCTGCGCATGTGTGATCAGACAAATTCCGAGCCAAAGTACTGCTAATCTACAGGTTTGTTTTCCGATTCATCTTACTATAATTCACCAAATGTCCGTCTGTCTGTTCGAAGGTACCGTAAAAACTGCTGAACCGATCGCAAAGATATATTGGGTGGGTAATCCTGGGACCCCTGGGAGTAAAATAGGCTATTTAGTTTTCCCAATTTCAGCTTTGTTCTCCAGCATTCTCAGGTATGGACTCCCGCATAACATTCACGTTTGCATCACGTTCATTGTTACGATGTTGTGACGATGTATGTGTTCACGTTAGTGTTTGACGTGGCGGTGTGAATGTAATTTCGTAATGTTTTTCGTTTCCTAATCCTTTAATGAACTTTTCGTAATCCAGCAGATTATTTCATAGTTTAGAGATTGTTTAAAATGTTTCTAAAATCTTGTTTCTTACCTGGATAGTTGTTGCACTTTGCCGCTTCTTTCTGAAATCATTCCTGGCTCGGGACCCTCTGTAACCTGCTTGGATGGTGACGACCGCCTCTTCTTTGGCAGGGTCAACCAGAAAGCGACCATTCATCCCATTGCTGTCAAGTCCATGGAAAAACACCACATCATAATGACGTGGAGATGTTGTCTTGGTGGTTTTCAAACTTGTATCACGTGATGTGCCACCATCATGACCCAATCGAGGTTGAATAAGTTTACCCATCTGCACTCGGTGCCTGTCCTCACGAGCCGAGACTCGCTCATATTCGTGGATTAAACAGGGACTGCGAGAGCTCGGCTTGCTGGAATGTCCCTGAGGGCTGCGAGAACTTGACCGAGAGGAATCCGCATGACTTGCAACTTTGTAATCCGCTGGTTCGTCCTGAAAAGTAACAATGTCGTGTTCATCGCGGCTTTTCATCAGATGCTTCCTGGTTTGGTATCCACGGTAGTTTTTCTGCAGAGAAAAGGACAAATTAAAACAAGTACAGATACATTCAAAGTACACCGCCCCCATGCCAAATAATTAAATATCCTTCAGCGCGGCATTGCCGGGGCGCCTCCGGTGCCCGGCAATACCGCAGTGCCCCTCATAGAGGCTGCATTGGGAAGGAGAGGTGTACACGAATTGATTGATTAATTGTATAATTAAAATCAATAAAAGATTATCATAAAATATTTTCTTAATCAATCGGCTAATAGCATAACTAAACCACAAGTGCTTCATCCGAAGATGTATCTTTTGGAAATTTAATTTAAAAAGTCATTAATAAAAAAATTAAATAGTTAATCAATTGGCTCATAGAATACATAAACCACCACCATTTCATCCGAATCTGCAACTTAAAAAAATAATTAATTCGGTCATTCATCGAATCTTCATTAATTAATCGAATCTTAATCTTCATTAATCGAATTAATGTCATCACTTGACAGCCACGTTGAAGGCGGCAAAAAGGGTTGGCGTCAGGAAGGGCATCCGGCCGTAAAACATTGCTTCAAAAAGGGGACCAAAAAACAACAACTACCACGGTCCCCGAAAAGGCCAACCCCCGCTTTGCGGGGAAAAATGGCCTCTAAACGGTGGGTTGGGTTTATTCATCGAATAATTAAATAATTAATCGATTAAATGATTAATCAATAAATCAAAAATATCCTTGACAGCCACATCACTTGGTCACTCATGTCCAAATATTAGCTTCCCAGCTCAAAAGGTGCCTGAGATATTGGCCAAATGAGAAAGAAAATAAATAAATGATTAATAATGAAAATAAATAAATAATAATCATAACAAAATTAAATTATTAATCAATTCGGTCATAGAACACATAAACCACCACCATTTCATCAGAATCTGTAACTTTAAAAAAAAAATTTTTGGGTCATTAATCGAATAATTCAATAATTCATTGATTAATTGATTAGTTATTTAATTATTAGCGATTAATTGAGTACTTATTTATTTCCTTTCTCTTCTGGCCATTATCTCAGGCACCTTTTCAGTTAGGAAGCTGATATTTGGACATGACAATGACCAAGTGATTTGGCTGTAAAGGCTATTTTTGATTCATTGATTGATCAATTAATCAATTAATCGATTAATTATTTAATTATTTCATTAATGACTAATTTGGTCGTCCAGACATCTGGACATCACGACCCATTTTATAAGTTCATCTCTTCGAGTACCGACAACAGAAGAACCTAATAACGGTGAGATGAATGTTTTATGGGATTGAACTGGCGGAATCATGAGCAATGACTCAGGTGAGAACACCAGGGAGGCTGGGAGGTCAAATCAAAATTTAAATCTTCAGCACAGCAGATTATTTCATAGTTTAGAGATTGTTTAAAATGTTTCTAAAATCTTGTTTCTTACCTGGATAGTTGTTGCACTTTGCCGCTGCTTTCTGAAATCATTCCTGGCTCGGTACCCTCTGTAACCTGCTTGGATGGTGACGACCGCCTCTTCCTTGACAGGGTCAACCAGGAAGTGACCATTCATCCCGCTTCTGTCAAGCCCGTGGGAGGACACCACATCATCATAACATGGAGATGTTGTCTTGGTGGTTTTCAAACTTGTATCACGTGATGTGCCACCATCATGTTCCCATCGAGGTCGAATAAGTTTACCCGTCTGCACTCGGTGCCTGTCCTCAAGAGCCGAGACTCGCTCACATTCGCGGATTAAACAGGGACTGCGAGAGCTCGGCTTGCTGGAATGACCCTGAGGGCTCCGAGAACTTGACCGAGAGGAATCCACATGACTTGTAACTTTGTAATTTGATGATTCGTCCTGAAACGTCACAATGTCGTGTTCATCGCGGCTTTTCTTCAGATGCTTCCTGGTTTGGTATCCACGGTAGTTTGTCTGCAGAGAAAAGGACAAATTAAAATGATGGGAGAAGTTTCATCAAACCAGTTACAGTGGATGAGGATTTGGATTAACATCAGTTGGAGATGGTTATCCGTTAATGGTTAAATTCATATATTTTGCACCAATTCACAGATAATAGTTCTACAATCAGGTGACAGACAGGCATTGTGGGTCTATTTCTCAATAATCAAAACTTCATGCACGAAATCTGATTCCAGGAGTTATTTTCATTTGAGGGGTTGAGTGATGACAAAGAAAAGCACAAAGACAAATATGGGAAATAAACATGGACTGCGAGTGCTCTGCCGGCTGGAATATCACTGAGAGCTCTGAGAACTTGATTGGGAGGAATCCACGTGGTTTGTAACTTTGTTACTGTATTGTCAGAGGGAAATTAAAGATTTCTCTATTATAACCAACAGTGACCTGTTTCGTGTTCCCATCTGCACCCAGGAGTCGGGATGTGAGAAACCCAGATTCAAATCCATGTACTGTGTTTTTGTACACCGCTCCTTTCCTATGCCATCTCCAGGCATTGCAAATCGTCATTGCCGGGCACCGAAGGGGGCTCGGCAGTGACGCACGCTGAAAGGGAGTACTCAGTTTTCACTCTGGTTGTTTTTTTTTGTTGTTTTTTAAAGTTACAGATTCCGATGAAATACAACAACAACAACATGCATTTTAAGGCCATGTTCCCTGCTAGAGCGGGGGTTAGCCTTGCAGTCCCCATGACAATCTTCTCCATTTTGCCCTATTTTCTGCATCTCTCCTTGTTAACCCCTTGCCCGCATTTCTTCTTCCACCATCTTTAGCCAAGTCTTTCTCGGTCTTCCCCGTCCTCTACTTCCTTCTACATTAACTTCCATCACTCTTCTCAACCAGTCACTTTCATCCTTCCTCAATACATGACCAAACCATCTCAACCTGTTCCTCTTCACAGCATCAATCACAGGCAATATTCCCATCATCTTTCGCAATTCATCATTTGTCTTCCTCTCTCTCAACGATACTCCGCACATCCATCGAACCATTCGCATTTCCACCCTTTCCAGCCTTCGTTGCTGCTCTACGTTCATTACCCATGTCTCGCTCCCATAAATCATAACACTTCTCACACATGCAGCATACACCTTTCCCTTCAGCTTCAGCGACACTCTCCTCCTCATCAGCACACCACTCAGTTCCCGAAACTTCTTCCATGCACATCTCACTCGAGCAACCGTTGCCGAGTCTGATCCACCTTCTCCATTCAGCATGTCTCCGAGGTAGCAAAATATTTTCACACCTTCCACCTTCACGCCGTCTCCAAGATCCAACTCAACATTTCCTCCATCTGCAGCTCCCTCTGTGCACACCTTACATTTGAATGTAGCTGCCACACTGGTTAATGACCCTCTCAGACCACTATATTTTTGATGAACCCACTCAGCGCACATTGTACACTGAATGGAGTTCACTCCGACACCCTTCCTACACACAGCACAGGGCCACTTCCCAGTTCTTTCCACCTCACCACATGCTTTACCACTTGCCATCACCTTTGTCTTTCCGATATTCACCTTCAGACCTTTTGTCTCCATACATTCCTTCCACTTGTTCATCTTTTCCTTCAGTCCATCCATACTTTCCGCAATCAACACCAGATCATCTGCATACAACAACTCCCACGGTAAACCCTCCTTTACGGTCTGAGCCAGCACCTCCATCACAGCTACAAATAGTAGTGGACTTAGTACCGACCCCTGATGCACTCCCACCTTCACCTCAAACTCACCACTGTTCCCGTCCTTCGTCCTTACAGCTGTGCGTGCTCTTTTGTACATTGCCATCACTACTCTGATCAACCATTCCTCCACTCCTAACTTCCTCAATGCCCATGTCAATACTTCGCGTGGAACCCTATCGAATGCTTTCTCCAGATCAACAAACCCAAAAAACAACTTCTTCCTCTTATCCATGTACTTCTCCTGCAACTGCCTCACAATGAAAAGTGCATCTGTCGTTCCTCTTCCTGGCATAAATCCAAACTGCATTTCGTCGATCTTCACTTTCTTCCTTATCCTCCTCTCCAACACCCTTTCCAATACCTTCATTCCATGCTCCAATACCTTTATCGCTCGGTACGAGCCACACTCCAGAGGGTCACCTTTCCCCTTGTATAGAGGGACGAGGGTACTCAGTTCCCAATCCACTGGAATGCGGCCTTCTTTCACCACCAAATTACAGATCTCTGTCATTCTCTTCACACCCCAACTTCCTGCTGCCTTCAACATATCTCCCACAACTCCCGTCGGCCCTCCCGCTTTTCCACTCTTCATTGCTTTTATCGCTTCCTCAACTTCCTTCTCAGTTATCTTCTCTGCCGGTCCTAAAACTGGGTTACTCTCTATGTTGCCATCCCATTCATTCTCTGTATTCAACAGCATTTCCATATATCTTTTCCATCTTCCTTTAATTCCATCTGGGTCGACAACGATTTGTCCCACTTCAACCTTCAAGCAACTCACCCCCATCACATCACACCTCTCTTTCGCTATCTGCTTTGCAATCCTGAATACTGCTTTCTGACCCTCTTCCGAATCCAAGCATTCTCCGAACATTTTCCTACATGCCTTCTGCGCCTTTGCTACCTCTTTCTTTGCAGCCTTCCTGGCTGCCTTATAACTTTCATGCTCTGCTGTTTCTGCTCCCGTACCCTTCGCCTTCTGCCACTCTTTGAACTTCTTCCTCTTCTCGTCAATCCTCTTTCCAACCTCAACATCCCACCACCATGTTTCCGAGTGCCTCGGTGGTCCTTTTGTCCATCCACATACCTCACCAACGGCTCCCAACAGACTAGCTTTCATTGACATCCAACCACTTTCAAGCTCAACCACATCATCCTCTACCCTACTCAGCCTCTCTTTTAATGCCTCCCTTACTGTCACCTCTTTCAACCTCCACACCTTCATTCTCGGTTGGTACTTCACCCGCCGAGCTCTCCTCGCACCTTTCACCCTTATGTCGCAGACAACCAAGTGGTGCTGTGAAACAGCCTCCTCCCCCGGGATCACCTTTGTGTCCCGGAGGTGCCCCCTATCTCGCCGACGCACCATCAGGTAGTCAACGGTTGTCGTTGACCCACCTGACGTGTATGTAACAAGCTTATTGTCCTCTTTCTGGAACTGAGTATTACAAATCAACAAATCAGCTCCATCAGCAAACTCCAAAATCGTTTCACCTTCTCCATTTCTCACACCATATCCGTAACCCCCATGAACTCCCTCAAAACCATCTATACTCCTTCCCACATGTCCATTCAGTTCTCCTCCCACCACAACAACTTCCTCATCTTTCACGTTTTCCATCAGCTTCTCTATCGCACACCAGAACTTGTCCTTCTCTTCATCGCTTCGACCAACCTGCGGAGCATATCCCGAGATGACGTTCACCAAGAGCTTTCCAATCATCATTTTCACCATCATCAACCTATCACTCACTCTAGTCACACTCACCACACTGTCTACAAACTCCTCAGAAAACAGGACACCAACACCATTCACGCCCTCCGGGCACCCTTGCCACACAAACTTGTATTTCTGTCCCTGCCTACCCTTCACCATTCTCACACCACTTCCCTTCCATCTGGTCTCTTGCACACAACATATGTCCACTCTTCTTCTGACCAATACTTCCACCACTTCTCCTGATCTCCCTGTCATTGTCCCCACATTCCATGTCCCAAACCTCAGAAACCGATCTCCACTTCGGGCTGCACCCTGCCCATATGTACTTGTGATTGTCATGGTTCTCTTTTTGAGGCAATGTTTTTTATGGCCGGATGCCCTTCCTGACGCCAACCCTCTTAGTCGTCTCTTACGCCACGCAGGGATACGGTGTACCTATTCTGACCAGGGTACACACTGGGAAACGTTTAAAACATGTAAATTCTGGGGGTGGGGGGGGGGGGGGAGGCGTCAGCATCACGGCTGCGGTTTAAACATATTCCAACAATATCCAAACAGAACGATGAAAAAAAAAAAAAAAAAAAACAATCCGGGAAAAGTCTCCAAGCGAGAACGTCGATTTGAGAAAGAAGGAGCAGAGGCGGAAGAAAACGAGATACAGGGGGCGGGGCACAAGCCGAGACGAGGAGGAGAGCGAACAAGCACGTGTCCGGGAGGAGAGATTTTTAATGATTATTATTTATTTATTTTTATTATTAATCATTTATTTATTTTCTTTCTCATTTGGCCAATATCTCAGGCACCTTTTGAGCTGGGAAGCTAATATTTGGACATGACAGCGACCAAGTGATGTGGCTATCAAGGATATTTTGGATTTATTGATTAATCATTTAATCGATTAATTATTTATTGATTAATCGATTAATCATTTATTGATTAATCAATTAATTATTTAATTATTTATTAATGCCTTGTTTAATTAAATTTCTAAAAGATACATCTTCGGATGAAGCACTAGTGGTTTAGTTATGCTATTAGCCAATTGAATAAGAAAATATTTTGTGATAATCTTTTATTGATTTTAATTATACAATTAATCAATCAATTAATGTACACCTCTCCCTCCCAATGCAGCCTCTATGAGCTGCACTGCGGTATTGCTGGACGCCTGAGGCACCCCGGCAATGCCGCGCTATAGGATATTTAATTATTTGGCATGGGGGCGGTGGACTTTAAATGTATCTGTACTTGTTTCCTTTCTCTTCTGGCCATGATCTCAGGCACCTTTTGAGTTAGGAAGATGATATTTGGACATGCCAATGACAAAGTGATTTGGTTGTAAAAGATATTTTTGATTTATTGATTAATCAATTAATCAATTCATAGATTAATTATTTCATTATTTGATTAATGACTGAATTTTTTTTTTTTAAAGTTAAAGATTCTGATGAAATGGTGCTGGTTTACGTGTTCTATTAGCGAATTGATTAATTATTTCATCTTTTTATGATCATTATTTATTTATTTTCATTATTAATTCTTTCTTTATTTTATTTCTCATCTGGGTAATATCTCAAGCACCTTTTGAGCTGGGGAGCTGATATTTGGACATGACAATGACCAAGTGATTTGGCTGAAAAGGGTATTTTTGATTTACTGATTAATTAATTAATCTATTATTTATTTAATTATTCGATTAATTACTTAATTAATTTTTTTTTTTACAGTTACAGATTCGGATGAAATGGTGGTGGTTTGTGTATTCTATCAGCCAAATGATTAACAATTTAATTTTTTTATGATTAATATTTATTTATTTTCATTATTAATCATTTATTTATTTTCTTTCTCATCTGGGCAATATCTCAGGCACCTTTTGAGCTAGGAAGCTAATATTTGGACATGACAGTGACTAAGTAATGTGACTATTTTATGATAGTCTTTTATTGATTTTAATTATGCAATTAATCTCTGGTGTTGGGCTAGTGGCTAGGGTGCCGGCTTAGGATGCCTAGGATCCTGGGTTCGAATCCCGGTCGATCGCGGAATTAACGCCAGGGGGGTTGACTCAGCCTGACCATCCTTCCGAGGTCGGCTAATTGAGTACCAGTTCACTGGTAATTCCCCGTTTGTCGTTAAAGGCGGCAAAAATGGTTGGCGTCAGGAAGGACATCCGGCCGTAAAACATTGCTTCAAAAAGGGGACCAAAAAACAACAACAACCACGGTTCCCGAAAAAGGCCAACCCCCGCTTTGCGGGGAAAAATGGCCTCTAAAGGTGGTTATTTTATATTTTATAATTAATCGATCAATTTATTGTGCACCTCTCCCTCCCAATGCAATCTCTATGAGCTGCACTGCGGTATTCCCGGGCGCCTGCCGCGGTTTGCCGCGCTGTAGGATATTTAATTATTTGGCATGGGGGTGGTGTACTTTGATGAAGAACACCGCAATTTCCAATGAAGGTATTGGAAAGGGTGTTGGAGAGGAGGATATGGAAGAAAGTGAAGATCGACGAAATGCAGTTTGGATTTATGCCAGGAAGAGGAACGACAGACGTGCTTTTTATTGTGAGGCAGTTGCAGGAGAAGTACATGGAGAAGAGGAAGAAGTTGTTTCTTGGGTTTGTTGATCTGGAGAAAGCATTCGATAGGGTTCCACGCAAAGTATTGACATGGGCATTGAGGAAGTTAGGAGTGGAGGAATGGTTGATCAGAGTAGTGATGGCAATGTACAAAAGAGCGCGCACAGTTGTGAGGACGAAGGACGGGAACAGTGGTGAGTTTGAGGTGAAGGTGGGAGTGCATCAGGGGTCGGTACTAAGTCCACTACTATTTGTAGCTGTGATGGAGGTGCTGGCTCAGAACGTAAAGGAGGGTTTACCGTGGGAGTTGTTGTATGCAGATGATCTGGTGTTGATTGCGGAAAGTATGGAAGGACTGAAGGAAAAGATGAACAAGTGGAAGGAATGTATGGAGACAAAAGATCTGAAGGTGAATATTGGAAAGACGAAGGTGATGGCAAGTGGTAAAGCATGTGGTGAGGTGGAAAGAACTGGGAAGTGTCCCTGTGCTGTGTGCAGGAAGGGTGTCGGAGTGAACTCCATTCAATGTACAATGTGCGCTGAGTGGGTTCATCAAAAATGTAGTGGTCTGAGAGGGTCATGAACCAGTGTGGCAGCTACATTCAAATGTAAGGTGTGCACAGAGGGAGCTGCAGATGGAGGAAATGTTGAGTTGGATCTTGGAGATGGCGTGAAGCTGGAAGGTGTGAAAACATTTTGCTACCTCGGAGACATGCTGAATGGAGAAGGTGGATCAGACTCGGCAACGGTTGCGAGAGAGAGATGTGCATGGAAGAAGTTTCGGGAACTGAGTGGCGTGCTGATGAGGAGGGGAGTGTCGTTGAAGCTGAAGGGAAAGGTGTATGCTGCATGTGTGAGAAGTGTTATGATTTATGGGAGCGAGACATGGGTAATGAACGTAGAGCAGCAACGAAGGTTGGAAAGGGTGGAAATGCGAATGGTTCGATGGATGTGCGGAGTATCGTTGAGAGAGAGGAAGACAAATGATGAATTGCGAAAAATGAAGGGAATAGAGCCTGTGATTGATGTTGTGAAGAGGAACAGGTTGAGATGGTTTGGTCATGTGTTGAGGAAGGATGAAAGTGACTGGTTGAGAAGAGTGATGGAAATGAATGTCGAAGGAAGTAGAGGACGGGGAAGACCGAGAAAGACTTGGCCAAAGATGGTGGAAGAAGAAATGCGGGCAAGGGGGTTAACAAGGAGAGATGCAGAAAATAGGGCAAGATGGAGAAGATTGTCATGGGGACCGCAAGGCTAACCCCCGCTCTAGCAGGGAAAATGGCCTTAAAATGCATGTTGTTGTTGTTGTTGTTGTTGTCCCTCCCAATGCAATCTCTGTGAGCTGCACTGCGGTATTGCCGGGCGCCTGCCGCGCTGTAGGATATTTAATTATTTGGCATGGGGGCGGTGTACTTTGAATGTATCTGTACTTGTTTTTTGTTTTTTGATTAATCAATTAATTGATGCCTTATTTAATTATTAGCGATTAATTAAGTACTTATACATTTCCTTTCTCTTCTGGCCATTATCTCAGGCACCTTTTGAGTTCGGAAGCTGATATTTGGACATGCCAATGACCAAGTGATTTGGCTGTAAAGGCTATTTTTTATTTATTGATTTATCAATTAATCAATTAATCGATTAATTATTTAATTTTTCGATTAATGACTAAATGTTTTTTTTTTTTTAGTTGCAGATTCTGATGAAATGGTGGTGGTTTATGTGTTATATTAGCGAATTAATTATTTCATTTTTTATGATTATTATTTATTTATTTCCATTATTAATTATTTCTTGTACACGGCTCCTTTCCTATACCATCTCCAGGCGCTGCATAACGTCATTGCCGGGCACTGAAGGGGGCTCGGCAGTGACGCACGCTGAAAGGGAGTCCTCAGTTTTCACTCTGGTTGTTTTCTTGCTTTCTTGTTTGTCCGGGTGATCCTTTGAGTCATGTGGATTACATGTCGAACCGGTCCGGGTTTGTCTCAGCCATCCTTTGAGCTCGGAAGCTGAAATTTCGGCACAATAGTGAGCAAGTACTTTGTCAAAAACTATATATTTTGTTTTTTGATTAATCAATTAATTGATGAGTTATTTAATTATTAGCAATTAATTAAGTACTTATTTATTTCCTTTCTCTTCTGGCCATTATCTCAGGCACCTTTTGAGTTAGGAAGCTGATATTTGGACATGACAATGACCAAGTGATTTGGCTGCAAAGGCTGTTTTTGATTTATTGATTAATCAATTAATCGCTTAATTATTTAATTATTTCATTAATGACTAATTTGGTCGTCCCGACATCTGGACATCACGACCCATTTTATAAGTTCATCTCTTTGAGTACCGACAAAGGAAGAACCTCATAACGGTGAGATGAATGTTTTATGGGATTGAACTGGAGGAATCATGAACAAAGACTCAGGTGAGAACACCAGGGAGGTCAAATAAAAATTTAAATCTTCAGCACAGCAGATTATTTCATAGTTTAGAGATTGTTTAAAATGTTTCTAAAATCTTGTTTCTTACCTGGATAGTTGTTGCACTTTGCCGCTTCTTTCTGAAATCATTCCTGGCTCGGTACCCTCTGTAACCAGCTTGGATGGTGACGACCGCCTCTTTCTTGGCAGGATCAACCAGGAAGTGACCATTCATCCCACTTCTGCCAAGCCCGTGGGAGGACACCACATCATCATAACGTGGAGATGTTTCCTTGGTGGTTTTCAAACTTGTATCGCGTGATGTGGTGCCACCATCATGAGCCAATCGAGGTTGAATAAGTTTACCCATCTGCACTCGGCGCTGGTACTCAATAGCCGAGTCTGTATCATATTCGCGGATTAAACATGGACTGCGAGAGCTCGACCTGATGGAATGTCCCTGAGGGCTCCGAGAACTTGACCGAGAGGAATCCACATGACTTGTAACTTTGTAATTTGATGATTCGCGGCTTTTCATCAGATGCTTTCTGGTTTGGTATCCACGGTAGTTTTTCTGCAGAGAAAAGGACAAATTAAAATGATGGGAGAAGCTTCATCAAACCAGGTACAGTGGATGAGGATTCGGATTAACATCAGTTAGAGATGGTTATCCGTTGTTGATTAAATTAATATATTTTGAACCAATTCCCATCAGATGGGTCTACAATCAGTAAAAGGCATTGTGGGTGGATTTTTTATTGAAACTTGAGCGATAAAGAAAATAAAAACAACTGCAACGGTACTTGGCAGAGCGCACACCTCCACCAGGCTGAACAGTTTATGTTTTCTATCCCACTGATAGGCCGTATCTGGATTCAGACCTGAACCAAAACCGAATCGGCTTGTTCTTGTCATCTAACCAACTTCGTCCACCAAGTTTTTGAATAATCATGTTATTTGTCGTTTTTGGCCCTTTCACTCAATGGTGAAGAATCACTTGAATTAAATAATTCTCTGACCCTGATCCGGATCCAGAACTTCACCAAAATCGAATCATTTCGTCCTTGTCACATACCCAACCTCTCCACCAAATTTCGTCCGATCCGTCCACAGCTTTTTGAGACATCTGATATGTAACGTTTTTGGCCCTGTCCCCCAATGGTGAAGAATCGCATCAAAAATGTAGTTGCCGGACAGGCTGAGGACACGTGATTGGCCAGGGCGGAGTAAGAAGCTACCCGCTGATTGTGAAAATAGTGAAAGTGAGAACAGGCTATTCTCTTTCACTGATGTTACGACGTCACGTATGACACGCATTCTCTAAAAAAGGTGTCATGTAGGAAAATGAAACGAAGAATACCAAAAACACCAATGAGAGTCAGATGCGACCCGACAGGGCCACATAAATGGCAGGACACCTACGAAATAGTCTGCAGTGTTGAATGTTTAAATTTTGGATTGACCTGATTAGCGTTTCCACAATCCCACCTGACTTTGGGGGAAGTACCATCACTTCCTGGTACAATGTGGGTACGATGGCACCACCTTTCCCACCACGCTCAGTGGAGCATTTCCTCCTCCCCTTCGATGCCAACCTAAGGGGCTTGCCCATGCTCCAACCGCTACACCAATTGAGAGTCAAATGCCATCTAAATCTTCCAAACTTCCTGTATATTTTTCCTGTACGATTCTGTGATTCCATTACCTTTGTACAAATCCACGACTCCATCTGAGGTTCTTCAAGTTCACAACGAGTGGGTTATTGTCAATTTGCAGAAGGTGAGGATACAACGGACGATGGAAGCATCTTTATAACGCTTGTACTCAATCACATGAACCAGGAAGTGAGAAGACATCAATGCACTTGTACTTTGAATTCCATGTACAGTCGTGCACAACGGACTGATCACCGTTACGTACGACTTGAACTTATCACCCCCAACTTGCCGATCCATGTTCTCAGACCAGACCATCCGAAAACATGTAAACCTGGTGTATTTCTGCTCATGTCATAGCTTGAGGGTTGCTGAAAAGGAAATGTATAAAGTGGTGGTGATCTTACCTGGATAGTTGTGGCACTTTGGTGCTGGTTTTGTAAGTCATCCCTGATGTACGATGCTTGAATAGCACCGACGTCACGATCACCGGTGTTTACGGAACCTGGCGATACGCTCTTCTTCATTCCTGTTCCACACGAGTTGTTGGTCACGTGGTAAGCCATGATCGTGGTGACGGCATTTATCAGCCCAACTAGTCTGTCGAACTCGGAATGTGGGATTTTCAGCAATTCCTTCACTTGGGATCGACGATGCGCAGCCTCTTCCTTCGTTATTTCTCGAGCATCCCCTTGCTCGAAGCGTTTAGCCGATTTGTATGGAGATGCCAGGGATGCCTGTTGGTTCAAGCTCTTGTCAGACTGGTGCCAATGTCCCTTGTTGAGGTCATTCGGTAATTTGTATCGCTCAGTAGATGGAGCGTTTGCCGTGCGGTTCTGGGCTCCATCGCTCTGCTGCCCGTGAAGTTTTCCATGTGGGCAGGAACGATGGGACAGCTCAACACTCCGCTCGATTTTGTGACCTGCTTGAATACGCCGTCGCAGATTCCTCAAGGCATGGCGGTCTGTTTGGGAGAGGTGAGGGTGTGGGATCGGGGAGAGGGACCGTTGCCACGTTATTGACATCAACATTATTATAATTATTAACTTTCATGTGAGTGAACGCAATTGCAAGGTAATTACAGGAAGTTGAACTTACTGTAGTTCCGACCCCAACACCTCCTGTCCTCACGAACCTTCTTCAAAGCAAATAATTTCTGCAAGATACAGAACAGCAACAACAATACAATATTTGAAACAATGATCCTCACTTCCTGTGACTCCCATCAAATTATACACATGATAAACAAAACTTCAGGAAAAAGTGCATTTGACTTGTTCGGTTTGCCTCGTTTCCACATTCCATTTTGTATTCACACACCTTATTTGATCCCTTTGGCTTATCTTCACTATACTACTCTGCCCCAGTCTGTCTGTTCAGGGAGGGCCTTAAAAATCACATCTCCACCATTTTGTTCTCTCAGAATAGCTCTGAGGCCTCGTAAACCTCCTTTGTGAGGATCACACTTTCTGACTCTCTCGCAGCCTTGCAAAATGTGAGGAAATGGGACGAATATTGGCGTGTTATTGGACAAAAGGCATTCTAATATCCATTTTGAATGTATCTGGTTAGACGGGATGTGGGTACAGGGAAAGAGGCGAGAAGTGAAGGGGGAAAGGAGAGAGGAGGAAAGGAGAGAGGGGGAAAAGGAGAGAGGAGGAAAAGGAGAGAGGAGGAAAGGAGAGAGGGGGAAAAGGAGAGAAGGGGAAAAGGAGAGAGGGTGAAAGGAGGGAGGGGGAAAATAAGAGAGGGGGAAAAGGAGAGAGGAGGGAAAGGAGAGAGGGGGAAAAGGAGAGAGGGGGAAAAGCAGAGAGGAGGAAAAGGAGAGAGGAGGAAAAGGAGAGAGGAGGAAAAGGAGAGAGGAGGAAAGGAGAGAGGGGGAAAAGGAGAGAGGAGCAAAAGGAGAGAGGAGGAAAAGGAGAGAAGGGTCTCTTCAAAGCTGTCCATGCACGCTCGCTTTCGAAGTTAAGTACTTTTCACAATTGTGTTTTTGTCGAAACTGGTCTTGTATGTACCTATTGGGGTGTCTTTAATAGTATTCTTGGCGTTGGTTTTTCATACCTGTGTACAGAATCGTCGGTCTTTCTCATCGTGTATTCTGAGGCCTAAGTGTAGTACTAGGCTACTGTGTCCAACCTTGGCTTTAGGCTTTGTTTTTTGTCTCAGCGGTTCTCCGATCGCGCTGCAATTTTTTTTCCGGTCTCTGTTTTTCACGGTCTTTTCATCCCATACTTCCTTGTTTTAAAATCTCAAAAAAAAACAAAAAAAACCCCAAAAACTTTTCCTTCTGTTTTTATTCGTTTATTCGTTCTTAGTTGTTCGTTCGTTCATTCTTCGACCACGCTGTTTGTGATCACGTTGTTAAAAAATGTCTCATCTGAACCCTGAAGACCTGTATTCTGTCATATTCTATAACACCTTTTTCTTCTTCTTCTATAAAAGGATGCTTTCGACTTGCTCACCAAATCCATTCATTCCAAAAAAAAATTCCATCTCTTATAGTGCATCTTTCATTCATTCCCTAAACTCTCCAGCACTCCATCCTCCCTCCAGCGTCCTCAAACGTATTTTTGACTCGAATGTCTCAAGAAACTCATTTTGCAATAAATGTTCGTTTCCCATTAATCGTACATTTTTCAAAATCCCATCACCCCAAAATCTCATTTCCCATCACCCCTCCCCTCTAAATCTACCCCCTTGCCCATCCCCTCGAAATCATCCCCATCACCCATCTCTTTCAAATCTTCCCCCTTGCCCCTCCCCTCCAAATCTTCCCAATCACCCATTCCTTTCAAATCTCCCCCCACGCCCCTCCCCTCCGAGACTCTCCCTCGCTCCTCCCCTCATAGACTCCCCTCTCACCCCTCCCCCTCAAAGCGTCCTCCCCGCTTCTTCCCCCTTCCAACTTTCACCTTCATCTCCCTCAACCTTCTGCCTCGCTCTTCCCCCTCGTCAAATAACACCTCACTGCGCCTCTCCCAATCACCATCAAACCTTTTGTCTGCCCCATCCTTCCCTTTCTCCGAGCTATTCTGTAATCTCTGACACACCTTCAACAGCTCTCCCTACCTCTTCCTCCTCTTCCACATCTTACCCTACCGCTCCCCCCCCCCCCCTGTTCTGTATCCGATGCTCCCCCTTCCTCTTCCTTAACAGTATGGACCTCAAACATCCGGGGCCTTCGCTCAAACATGTCTGATCTCTCCATACAGGTTGCTTCTGACAAACCAGACGTGATCTGCTTAACAGAAACTTTCCTCCTTCATGATGTCTCTGATTCCTTGGTATCTCTCCCAGGTTACTCCCTACTCCGGTATGATAGACCTGAGCCTCGTCCTGGAGGTGGGGTTGCTATCTTTATAAAAAACTCTCTTCCTCACTCGCCCTGCACTGCCCTCTCTCCACCTCACCCCCAGGAATACCTTTGGCTACGGCTTCCCCTTCGCTCCCACCTTTTGTTCATATGTGTGTTGTACCGTCCACCAAACAGTAATGACTCCATCTACATCTCGCTGTCTGAGAATATGGACCAACTTCTATCTACCCATCCCAACTCTCTCTTCCTCATATGTGGTGATTTCAACTGTCACCATGCCAGTTGGCTGGGTGTGGGTACCTCTCTCACCAGCCATGGCTCTTCAGCAAAGGACTTCTGTGACTCACTGGGACTGACACAATCTGTCAATTTCCCGACCCGGATTTCAGTCAACGGAGCATCTTCTCTTCTGGACTTGGTTATGACTAACTTCCCTGAAAATGTCTGCTGCTCTTCTTCTGCTCCAATCGGCTCTTCTGACCATGTGCTTGTTAAAGTGGACATCTCTCTGACCATTCTCAGAGAGCCTCCTCAGCGTCGACGAGTCTGGCATTTCACTCAGGCCAACTGGCATGGTCTTCAAGCAGCCATCAATCATCTGGACTGGTCTCCCATCTCTACTGCCTCTGACATAAATTCTTCCTGGGAATTCTTCCAAAGCAAACTGCTCTCTCTCATGCACAGATTTATCCCATCTCGTCTTCTGTTGTCATACCCTTCCTCCCGTCCATGGTACACGAAATCTTGTGGTGAGGCTATTGCCCAGAAACAATTTGCTTTCGTCTCCTGGAAAGCAAATCCAACGGAAGGAAATCTCTTTTCCTTTCACAAAGCCCGAAACAAGTGTGTGTCCACCCTCAGGAGAGCCAGGAAAAAATATCTCTCCGTTCTCAGGACCGAACTCTCTTATCTGTCTCCCTCTTCCAAATCCTGGTGGCGTCTGGTCAAATCTGTTTCTGGTGTTTGTTCCCCCTCCATCCCCTCCCTCACCTCAAATGGCCACACGGCTGACTCCGCACGTGAAAAAGCTGAATGCCTCAACTCTGTGTTTGCCTCTAAATCTTGTGTCCCAAACCCATCCCGCTCTGTACCCACCATACCCAGTCGTACCCAGCTGCTCCTGGACTCTGTGTCCTTTCCTCCTGACAAGGTGGAAAAGTTTCTGTCAACCCTCGACTCGGATTCTGCAACTGGACCTGACGGCATCAGCCCACGGGTCCTAAAATCCTGTTCTTCCGCTCTTTCACTCCCTCTCTCTGTTCTCTTCACCCTCTCTTTTGCTCAAGGTCATCTTCCATCTGCTTGGAAATCTGCCAACATCACCGCTTTGCACAAAAAAGGTGCAAAAACAGATCCCAGCAACTACAGACCAATCAGCCTTCTCCCAATTATCAGCAAAGTCATGGAATCCATCATTGCTTCAGATATGAAATCTTTTCTCTTCTCCAATGGCTTGATCTCTGATCATCAATTTGGTTTCAGACCTGGACACTCTACTCTGGACATGCTGCTTCTGCTTTCTCGCAGTCTCCCTTGACATATCACGTGCCTTCGATACGGTCTGGCACCCCGCTCTGCTCACCAAACTCTCCTCTTTTGGTATCCATGGAAATCTCCACGCATGGCTGGCGGACTTCCTCTCTAGTAGTAGTCAACGTGTGGCCCTGAATGGGTTTCTCTCATCTCCTCTTCCTGTTCAGGCTGGAGTTCCACAAGGCAGTGTTCTAGGCCCTGTGCTATTTCTGGTCTTCATCAATGATCTCTCTGACTCTCTTGAAAATCCTCTGTATCTCTTTGCTGATGACTCTACTCTCTGTCGCTCCATTCTTCATCCCTCAGATCGGCAGTCTGCTGCCTCCTCACTCTCTGCAGACCTGGACAAAATCACAGACTGGGCAAACAAGTGGAACATGTCTTTCAATCCTGACAAATCTCACACTCTTACACTGTCTCTCCGAAAAGACCGACTGGACAACCCTCCCATCCACTTTCTGAATAATCCTCTCCAAGAAGTTCTGTCACTCAAGCTTTTGGGTCTCACTATCTGCCATGATCTTTCCTGGGAAAACCACATTTCAAATCTGGCCTCCAAAGCCAGTCGCCGACTGGGCATCCTCCGTCGTGCGAAGTCCTTCCTTGGCACACCTGAGCTCCTCACCACATACAAGGCTTTCATCCGCAGCTCAATGGAATACTGCTCTCCCCTCTGGGCTGGTGCTCCTGCCTCACACCTAGCTCGTCTTCACGCTGTTGAAACCAAAGCATTCAGAATCATTGGAATCTCCCGCGATGAAGCTAACTCCAAGGGCCTCTCACTCACTCACCGCAGGCAGGTTGGTGGTCTTTCCATCTTCTACCGACTCCTCTCTGGCCTTGCCCCCCCAGCTCTCTCTGGGCTCTGTCCCGCAAATATTCCTACAGGTCGCACAAGATCTGCCTGCAACCCTCTTATGGTCAAACTGCCAAAATCAAGACTCTCTGCTCACCTTCACTCCTTCATTCCTCTTTTCTCCCACCTCTGGAACAAACTCCCTCACTCTCTTCAATCCCACTCCACCCTCCAGGTCTTTAAAACAGCTGTTCACCACCATCTCTTATCTTCCCCCATCCAAAACCTTGATCTTTTCTACCCCCGCTAATTTCACCCCAATTCCACTTTTTTGAAATACCAACTTCTGTCCTGGAAGTCATTGGTGTCTTTGTGTTTTATACTTCTCCCTCCACCCCCCCCCCTCCCTTCCCATGCCTCCTCCCCCCAAGCCCTCTCCCTTCCACACATCTCCCTGCTCTCAAATGTTGTTTGTGTGCTTCACCTTCTCTCCCCATCTTGTTTTCCGCTCCCGCTTTTTGTGTGTTTTGTTTGTCTGGTTGATTTGTTTGTGAAGTAAATGTTAGCTCTTTCACGAGCCTCGATTCAGTATACAAAAAAAAAAAAAAAAAAAGGGGAAAAGGAGAGAGGGTGAAAGGAGAGAGGGGGAAAATAAGAGAGGGGGAAAATAAGAGAGGGGGAAAAGGAGAGAGGAGGGAAAGGAGAGAGGGGGAAAAGGAGAGAGGAGGGAAAGGAGAGAGGGGGGAAAGGAGAGAGAGGGAAAAGGAGAGAGGGGGAAAAGGAGAGAGGAGGAAAAGGAGAGAGGAGGAAAAGGAGAGAGGAGGAAAAGGAGAGAGGAGGAAAAGGAGAGAGGAGGAAAAGGAGAGAGGGGGAAAAGGAGAGGGGAGGAATAGGAGAGAGGGGGAAAGGAGAGAGGAGGTGGGGAGAAGAGAGGAGGGGAGGGGAGAGAGAGTGGAGCGGAGGAGGAGTAGGGAAGGGGAAGGAGAGAGAGAGGGTGGAGTAGAGGGAAAGGGGAGAGGAAGGATTTTAGCGTTCCCTACAAGGGAATTCATTATTTATTGTTACTAAGTAAAAGTATAGTGACTGAAAACTTGTCCTGTTGCAGTTGTCCAATTTGTCTTGTTCAAGTCGCGAAGTGTTGATCTCGATACTGTGTTTCTAACCAGCAGTCAGTTGGAAATCGGCCACCATTACCGCTTCACACAAAAAATGTGCAAAAACAATTCCTGCAACTACAGACCAATCAGCCTGCTCCCATTCATCAGCAAGATCAAGGATTCCGTCATTGCTTCCGATATGAAATCCTTGCTCTTCTCTGCCGATGGACACCGATGGCAATGGCTTGATCTCGGATCATCAATTTGGATTCAGACCAGGTCACTACTCTGGACATGCTGCTTCTGCTGTCTCAACAATGGATGGAGGTCCTCAATGTCAAACAGGAAATCAGAGCCGTCTCCCTTGACATATCACGTGCCTTCGATACGGTCTGGCACCCAGCTCTGCGCACCAAACTCTCATCTTATGGTATCCATGGTAACCTCCACACATGGCTTGCGGACTTCCTCACCAGTCGCAGTCAACATGTGGCCATGAATGGAATTCTCTCATCTCCCCTTCCTGTTCAGGCTGGAGTTCTTCAAAGCAGTGTTCTGGGCCCTGTGCTTTTTCTGGTCTTCATCAATGATCTCTCCGACTCTCCGGAAAATCTTCTCTATGTCTTTACTGATGACTCCACTCTCTGCTGCTCCATATCTCAACCCTCAGATTGGCAGTCTGCAGCCTCCTCACTCTCTGCAGACCTGAACAAAATCACAGACTGGACAAAGCAGTGGAAGATGTGTTTCAATCCTGACAAATCTCACACTCTCATGATATCTCTCCGAAAGGACAGTCTGGACAACCCTCCCATCTACTTTCTCAACAATCCTCTCCAAGAAATTCTGTCACTCAAGCTTTTGAGTCTCACTATCTGCCATGATCTTTCCTGGAAAAAAACACATTTCCAAGTTGGCCTCCAAAGTCAGTCGCCGACTGGGCATCCTCCATCGTGCAAAGTCCTTCCTTGGCACACCTGAGCTCCTCACCACATACAAGGCTGTCATCCGCAGCTCAATGGAATACTGTTCTCCCCTCTGGGCCGGTGCTCTTGCCTCACACATAACTCGGCTTCACGTGCTTTAAACCAAAGCGTTCAGAATCATTGGAATCCGATGAAGCTAATTCCGAGGGCCTTCACTCAGTCACCGCAGGCAGGTTGGTGGACTTTCTGTCTGCAACTGACTCATCTCCGGCCTTGCTCCCGCAGCTCTGTCTGGGCTCGGTCACCCAAATATTCATACAAGTCGCACAAGATCTGCCAGCAACCCTCTTATGGTAAAACTGCCAAAATCAAGACTCTCTGCTCACCTTCACTCTTTCATTCCTCTTTTCTCCCGCCTCTGGAACAAACTCCCTCACTCTCTTCAATCCCACTCCTCCCTCCAGATCTTTAAAACAGCTGTTCACCACCATCTCTTATCTTCCCCCATCCAAAACCTTGATCTTTTCTAACCCCGTTAATTCACCCCAGGTCCACTTTTTTCTGAAATACCAACTTATTTCCTGGAAGTCCTGGCAGTATCACGTGTTTTTTTTTTTCCTCTCCCAACTCCCTTCCCACGCCTACTCCCCCCCAAGCCCTCTATCTCCCACAGATCTCCCGATGTCCCTGCTCTCAAATGTTGTACTTGTGTGCTTCCCCCTCTCTCCCGATCTTGTCTCCCGCTCCCTTTATTTCGTCTTTTGTGTCCGTTTGCTTTTTGTTTTTGTTTTTCATTAATTTTAGCTCTTAATATTCTCGTATTAATATAATTCAAACAACTAGCAACGATACCCGCCCTATGGGCGGGGCTTCAATTGGTAGGCCCAAATGAAAAGGCAAAATATCAGAAATTGAAGGGTTTTTTAAATTTTAAACCATTTATATAAACATCCGTTGAATCCTATCACATGCAAATCATCAAAATCTAAACAGTATCTTTAGAATTTCAATAAAAGCCACATCACTGTTCATATCGGTAAATATTGTTCCATCGTGTTTCAAATCGTGATCGATACACGATGATCGTGATCGTGAATCGTGATCGATAATCGTGTTCACAATCGCTATGTCGTATGTACCCCCGATACGTGTACCAAATTCCCGATACGTGTAACTGTACCAAATCAACAATTAAAAGGATTTTGAGCCGATAGGTGTTACGGCCTTGGCAAGCTCGATGGAGACAGTGATCTGTTCGCGATCGATGGAGACATGTTGCTTTCCCGGTGCCGCACAAACGGCTGCACCGATCGCGCGGCACCCGGGAAAGCAACATCGTCACAATAAGAACAATCAACGTCATGCGAACGCGAATGTTATGCGGGAGTCCAAACCTGAGAATGCTGAAGACCAAAGCTGAAATTGGGAAAACTAAATGGCCTATTTTACTCCTGGAGAACCCAGGATTATCCACCAAAAATATCTCTGCGATCGGTTCAGCAGTTTTTACGGTACCTTCGAACAGACAGACAGACAGACAGACAGACGAACGGACATTTGGTGAATTATAGTAAGATTCTTATAGCTAACAGTATTAACAATTATAATTCTGGTCTTAATATTCTTTTGTAATTACATTAATAGTATGCTATTGTTGCGAATATGGAATTTGGCCTCCATATCCGCTTGTAAATATTCCCCTATTTCCCCAATACTCCCCAACTATCCCCAATCCCCCATTCCCTAGTCCCATTGTCTGTAAACAACACTCTGTAGAACCGGCCTTCCCCTCTTTCCCCCATTAAATGTCGTGCCCAGGTCCACCGCATCTCACGTAGACAACTTTCGGACATCTTGCTAGTTATTCTTAGTCTATGTCAGTTAAGGACTCGTTTCCATTAATTCTGACTCTTCGTTGCACCAGAATGTGATTATATGGCACCAGTAGTGAGTTTAGGACCTTCCCATACCTCCTCCCATCTTCTTCCCCAAACAACAACAACAACTACAACTACAACAACAACTACAACAACAACTACAACAACGGCGCGCGCGGGGAGTGTGCGTCCTCACTCCGGCTCGGTTAGCCACCATTACCCATGCGCTCCACGGGGTTACCACGAAGGGGCTGGCTGTCAGCTCCTCGTCAAGGGCGGAGCCTGGTAAACCCCCCGCACCCAATAAGAAGGGCGGACCGATTCCATCTGGGGCGGAGCTAACGAGCCGAGGGCGTGTCACTCCCCGCCGGATATACGCAGCGACTTACCGGATGTGACGTCAGATGCGCCCCCAGCTTGAGAAGACAATCACCACATCCGAGCGCTGCGACCTCCCCGCATCTCTAGACCGGACCGGGTCGATCCTGCCCTGAGCCCAGGTGCACCTGGAGCCATCGATTCTGCCTTTCCTTGCCATCAATCCCCGTGTGAGTCAGTTTTGTCCTGTTTATCTGTCGTCTGTCAGGGAATAAGATAAGTGTGTCTAAGTGCCTGTCTTTCTATGCTGTCCCTCTCATTCCTGTAATCTAACCTTCCGCCCTAATATAACCTCCTCCGGAGGTCTTGAGAACCGTATCCCTGGTGTCGTGTCATTTTAATCCCAGCCGTTGTGTCCTTTTCCTCAATTGATCTAGCGTAGCGCGATTAGTCAACGTTCGGGTGGAATCGGGTAAACTGTGCAGACGTGGTCATACCAAACCGCTCGGTAAACCAACATCCACAACCGCGTCTGTAACAATTGGTGTCAGGAGTGTCGGATTCGAACCTGGGACTAAATTTATTAGGCCCAAATTGTGGAACACCAATTGTACCACTAGGGTAACAATTGGTGTTGGGGAGGTAGAATCGATCCGGAGCGCGTTTCCCGCGCTCGACGAAATTATAACGGCGAAATTTGATTTTGTTATACAGAAATAAAAACCCGAATTTTGAAAGTCGCGCTATGGCAGACCAAGTCGGCTGGGGTCCGGTAGTGGAGAGTGAGGCAGGGTCGGTCCAGGACCAAATTGAGGGACGTGAGGAGAGCGAAGCAGCGAGGGTAGCAGACGCACAAAATGGCGCCTCGCTGGTCACCGCGCCCGCGACCGTGGCAGCGCCCCTGGTGGATTCGAACCTTTTCCTCCTGCAAATGAGGGCCCTTATGGAACAAATGGGTGAGCGATTGGAGGGCCAAATGGGGGTAATGAGGGACGAAGCGAGGGCTCAGAGTGAGCAATTGGGGGTAATGAGGGACGAAGCGAGGGCTCAGAGTGAGCAATTGGGGGTAATGAGGGACGAAGCGAGGGGTACCAGTGGGGGGTTAGACAATAATTTTAAGGGATTAGACAAGAAATTTGGGAAGTTAGACAATAATTTTGAGGAGTTAGACAAGAAATTTGTGAAGTTAGACAATAATTTTGAGGGGTTAGACAACGGGATAAAGGAGGTGAGAAATGGGTTAATAGGGTTAGAAAACAGTATGGAAGGCAAATTGAGGGACATGAGGGACCAAGCGGAAAGGGAAGTTAAACAAATGGAGCAGCAGATAGAGGGGGTCAGAATGGGGGTAGAAACCAAACTGGATGCTCACAGGGAGGAAATGGAGCAGATGAGGGTGGCATCTGGGCAGGAGATGCAAGTGATGGGAGAGGAGATCAGAAGAGGAGTGAGTGAGGAGGTCGGAGGAGTGCGCGAGGAGGTGAGGCACTGTAAGGAGCGCATGGAGAAGGAGGTGAGAAAGGGGACTGTAAAATTGCAAGGGGGTATAGAGGAGTTGACGCTGGGAGTAGAACAACTGACAGTGGGACAAAAGGAGTTGGGGGACCAGGTAAAGAAGAACACAGCGGTAATAGAGGGTTTAAAATCGACACAGAAGGAGATGAAAAAGGACGTAGGGGTAATTAAAAAAGAGTGTCAGACGGTACATGAGGACCTGACGAGGAAAATGGACAAGGTGGTAGAGGTGATGGAGGTTAAAGAGCGGGAGGTGCGGGAGCACATAGAGAAAAATAAAGTGGAGTTAGAGGAAGAACTTAAAGGGGCGCACGAAGAGATGAAGGAGGTGAAGCAAAAATTAGAAGAAGTGGAAGAAGGGGTGAGCGAAATTAAGAAGCGACGGAGAGAGGATAAGAAAGAGATAAAGGAGGAAGTAAAAGAATTGGTCCAAAGTCTGTGTTCGGATCGTGATGATGTGCTCATTAACCGGATGAGGGATTCGCAGGTGATGGAGGAGAAGCGAAGAGAAAGAGGACCCGGTGTAAGTGGTGACCAATATGGTCGGGCGTATGATGCGCCAGGTGATTTAATAAGCTTGGGGGTCGAGATAGACCCGGATGTTCGTGAGAGGCCACGAGTGAGGTGTATGGCTGGTCCGGAGGGTATGGAACGAGAGGTGCGAGGTGTGGGTGAGCAAGGTTGTGGTGGTATGGAATGGGTAGCGGGTTGCGGAGGTGTGACCCATGCATCGACACCAACAGGGGTAGTTGTTGGAGGGACCGGGGAGGCACGAGAGCCCCTTGGGGGTAATGTACTGTGGGGGCCCGGCCGGTTCGGCCCCGCGCTGACCCCGCAAGGGGCGACGCACGGGGTCCGGCAGGCGGGCAACGACTCGCATACGAGGTGGTCCCACAAGGTCCCACTCGCGCCGTATGACGGCAAGAGTGATCTACGCGCGTACCTGGCGCAGTTTGACTGTGTGTGTAAGGGCAACGGTTGGGGTGAGGACGAAGGTGGAGTACACCTGGTGGCCGCATTGCGCGGCGCGGCGGCGGAGGTGCTGACGGCATTACCAGCGGGTGCTCTCACCCTGCCAGCCCTCCGCGACGCCCTAATTAATCGATTCGGCATAGAACAGCAGAGCGAGCTTGTTAAAGCTCAGCTCGCGCTGCGAAAGCGCAAGCCCCAGGAAGCCATCGGGGAACTTGCCCACGACATTCGCCGCGCAGTGGGGATCGCACATGCTAGCATGGCAGCGGATTCCCGGGAAAGCCTGGCGCTGGACCATTTTATCCAGGCCCTCCCGGATATTGAGCTCCGGCAACAGCTCGCCATGTGGCGCCCGCAGACTCTGAGCCAGGCGGCTGACGCTGCGGCCCGTTGGGAAGCAGCGAGGCCCCTGGCCCGGGGGGGCGAGCGTCTCGCAATGGCGGTCCGCCAGGTGGGACCCCCGATGGAGGGCGGACCCCTTAGGGGGCCCGCCCCCGACGTGGGTCCTGACCTGGCGGGCATGGTCCGGAGGCTGGTGGACCAGCGCCTGGCGGGACCTGGACCATGGCAGGCGGCCCCGGAGGTGGCCCGCGGTGGACCACGAGCGGGTAATCCAATTCGGACCTACAGGGGGGGAAATTTGGAATTCCGGAGACAAGCACCTTACCAGGTGAGGTGCTATACTTGCAACCGTCTGGGTCACCTGGCGCGGCACTGTCGAGCCACGCGCCGGGATGATCCCCGGCGGTTGAGGTCCTCAACTCCGCCCAGGGGGGAGCGGGTTAGCCGACCCCAGACACCCCCCCGCCGGACCCCGGTACACTAGAAGGCCTTACACCGGCGAGCAGGCGCCCCCGTGGATTGCCTCGGCTTTAGATGCCGAGGCGGGACCCAGTACCTCTGAATAAGGGGGGCTTATTAGTGCCAGAGGACTGGGGGATTGATGAGCGATGGGCCCGGTGGGTAAGGGTGGCATCCCTGCCACCCTTCCCATAGTGGGGGCAAAGGAGCAATAGATTATGGGGTGTATGGCAGTGAAAACTAGCCCGGGTGGGTTAGGTTATATTGTAGGGATCTAGAAGAGATTGACATTAGGTGACGTTAAGTTTAGTTAGTGACTGATACCTGTAGTGGGGACGCAGGTAGATTAGTGTGGATGATAATGACGTGGGAGCGCAATAGTTTAAAGGGACGACTGGGAAGCGCAAGTTTCAGAAGGGAGTAGTTAGCTGAGATGATGCCGTGTGTGTGAGAATTGAACAGGTGTGATTGCACAGGTGTGCAACTGGACAGGTGTGTGGAGCAGTGTGTGAGTAGTGAGTGTTGTGGATCAGCGCGAATGCGCTTTGGGGAGAGAAGGGTGCAGGTGTCACCAGGTGTGAGAGCAGAGGTGTGCAAGTACAGGTGTGTGGAATATATGGAGCAGAGAATGAGTGGTGTGGAGAGAGTTGGAGTAAGTGGTACGGAGTGGTGTGCATGGTGCGAAGGTGTGGATGGGGGAAGAGTGGACCCCTTTCACAAGTACCCGGGGCGGGTAGTGTAAGTGTTAGGTAGAGGGAATAGGTAAATTGTGGTTGGATATTGGCATTTGTGGTGCAGTTGCAGAATGGTGTTGTGAATGGGTGCATTCGTGTTGTGGAAATGGCTGGGCGTGTAGCCTGTTAGTGTGTGTAGTTGGTTGGGCACTCCACCACTGTGAGGATGTCGGCCAGGTGAGGCCGCAGGTGGGCTCTGGGAGCCGGTAGAGTTGTGGATGGGGCCCGAGGATCCGGAGGACGGACCCGGGTAGCCCAGTGCCAGAGAGGGCACCGAGTGGGGAGAGCGCCAGAGGGCCTTCCCCAGGTAGTTAGGTTAGGGCAGGGAGCAGGTAAGCTCGGAGGCAACTGCAGTGGTGGAGGTGTGCAGGTGGGTAGACCCACTGGGAGAGGTACACGCCACAGCCCAGAAATTGTGCGAGGGCACCGGGAGATGAATCGGGGGAGTGAGACCCCAAATTGAAAAGCACCACAGTTTGGCCAATGGGAATTGGTTTTTAGAACCCATAGTGTAAGAGGGCCAATGGTTTGGCCGGAGGAAGACCCCGGGTAGTGTAAAGTTGTTAAAGTCATTTAGGAAATAGTTAGGATTGATGAACCTGTCGCACCATACGCAGCCACTTGCCTGTGGTGATGATGATGACTCCACACCTGTGTTTTCTTTGTTTGTGTGCAGGAAATGAGAATTGCTGTGAGGATTTGTGAGACGCATCACGACGTGGATGAGACATTGGGGTGATTCCATCTCTCCCTCCCTAGGAGGGACTGATGATGAGTTGGAGATGGCAAATTTTGATGAAAGTTGAAGATGGCAAATTTGATTGGTTAGGAGGGAGAGAAGACGAATTTGGTTTATGGGAGGAACGGGGAAGACAGTAGGGATGTTTGTTGATTTGTAAAGTAGATGTTTATGGGTAGTGTTGTGTTTTGTGGATACAGTAAGGGGTAAGGGAGGGGCCATGTAGGTTACCTGGTGGGGGGGGGGGGCGTACGGTAGGAACGTACCTGTCTCACCTGGTTCCCATGTGCCCCCAGTGTGCATTACCTTATATTGCGTGCACTTTTGCGCCCTTACCACCTTACTCACTTGTCTTCTTCTTTTGTCTCCCACCTCCGAGGATCTGGCTTTGGGGTAGCGAGAGAGGAGAGAGAGGTGCTGGCTACGCAGTTGTGGGCCTGCACTTTCGCTGCTTGCTGCCGGGATCGATACACCATATGGACCGCAATTTTGGTGGCCACCCACAATGGACCGCAGTTCTTTTGCGGCCAAGCACCACCCATGGATGGACCTATGGGTCAACGTGGCACCTATGCCATACAAGGTGAACCACTAACAGTTGGCCCCCTGACGGCCACAATAAAGAAATGGATGCGGTTGGCGCCTTTCTTTATTTTTCTAAGGAAGTAAGAAGGCCAAGTGCACCACACGAAGGCAAGACCAGCGGCAGAACATCGGCCGGCTGCGACACCACACAATAATCACTAAACACTTTATTGGTGCACCGGATGGTGCTGACTGTGTGATGGGGTGGTGCTTTTGGTGCTGGGAAGGGGTGCTCTGCACATTATTAAAGGCCGTAGGCCACAGAGCACTCGTGGGTTGGTGTATCGATGCTGGCATGCGTGCTCTCTCTATGCATAACATCTGCATGTGTTCCTCCAGAAACAGGTCCTGGATCGTAGTGTAAATAGCAGCGTAGTCGTGTAAATAATGCTCCCTACCGGCTGTATGTTTAGTTTGCGAATTCTTTCCGGATTCGGTTATCCTGTGGGGGTGTTTCTGTGAGGAGAAGGGTGCAACGTCGCAGGGGGACATATTTACTCATTTGTGAATATCTGTAAAACTGTCGCACTCAGGGTAGAGTTAATAGTAGAGGGAACTACATCTGCGTGCCACACTAAAATAGGTAAAAATTTATCGGGTCGGGACGCCCCGAGGGTAGAGAAGGGTGCAATGTTGCGAATATGGAATTTGGCCTCCATATCCGCTTGTAAATATTCCCCTATTTCCCCAATACTCCCCAACTATCCCCAATCCCCCATTCCCTAGTCCCATTGTCTGTAAACAACACTCTGTAGAACCGACCTTCCCCTCTTTCCCCCATTAAATGTCGTGCCCAGGTCCACCGCATCTCACGTAGACAACTTTCGGACATCTTGCTAGTTATTCTTAGTCTATGTCAGTTAAGGACTCGTTTCCATTAATTCTGACTCTTCGTTGCACCAGAATGTGATTATATGGCACCAGTAGTGAGTTTAGGACCTTCCCATACCTCCTCCCATCTTCTTCCCCAAACAACAACAACAACTACAACTACAACAACAACTACAACAACAACTACAACAACGGCGCGCGCGGGGAGTGTGCGTCCTCACTCCGGCTCGGTTAGCCGCCATTACCCATGCGCTCCACGGGGTTACCACGAAGGGGCTGGCTGTCAGCTCCTCGTCAAGGGCGGAGCCTGGTAAACCCCCCGCACCCAATAAGAAGGGCGGACCGATTCCATCTGGGGCGGAGCTAACGAGCCGAGGGCGTGTCACTCCCCGCCGGATATACGCAGCGACTTACCGGATGTGACGTCAGATGCGCCCCCAGCTTGAGAAGACAATCACCACATCCGAGCGCTGCGACCTCCCCGCATCTCTAGACCGGACCGGGTCGATCCTGCCCTGAGCCCAGGTGCACCTGGAGCCATCGATTCTGCCTTTCCTTGCCATCAATCCCCGTGTGAGTCAGTTTTGTCCTGTTTATCTGTCGTCTGTCAGGGAATAAGATAAGTGTGTCTAAGTGCCTGTCTTTCTATGCTGTCCCTCTCATTCCTGTAATCTAACCTTCCGCCCTAATATAACCTCCTCCGGAGGTCTTGAGAACCGTATCCCTGGTGTCGTGTCATTTTAATCCCAGCCGTTGTGTCCTTTTCCTCAATTGATCTAGCGTAGCGCGATTAGTCAACGTTCGGGTGGAATCGGGTAAACTGTGCAGACGTGGTCATACCAAACCGCTCGGTAAACCAACATCCACAACCGCGTCTGTAACACTATTATTACTTGCAAAATCGAAGATTTTTCAAGTGTATTGGTTGGTTTCGTTTGTTATTCTGTCTGTCTGTTTGTTTGTTTGTTTGTCACCAGTCTGCATGTCACAATTCTAAACCAATCATCACAAAACTTCACCAAGCTGTGAGAAGCCATACACGAGCCTCGATCTTGTATACAAAAAGAAAACCACTCTTCCTGTCCTCTCCCTCCAACTCCCACTCCACACCTTCCTCATCCCAAACCTTCTCCTCCTACTTCCTCCCACCACACCTCCCCCCTCCAAACTCTCTCTTCTCATCCGACACACCCCACCCATCCCTTGTCCCCCCTCCCTCTCATCTGCTCCCTCATCTCACCCACCCCACCCCCACCCCTCCTTCCTCCCACCCCTTCCCCTCCCTCCTTCCCCCTACGCCCAGGCACGGACAGTGAATAAAGCGTTTTTGAGCATGTTTGGGAAAAAATAAGTAATTAAAATAAGATCCACTTCGGATTCCTACCAACCCGTGTTTCGGCATTGCCACCTATTGTGTCAAAATCTTCCCCTTGAGGGACAAACTCATCGATATGGCTGAAACAAGTCATGGTATAGATGTTTATCCTCATCACCATGAAATGAATCTGGAGTTTGTTCATTTACCAAGTTTATTGTAGAGCACTCCCCAAGTTGCTTAAGCACTCAAGCCAGCACTCCATTCAAAACCGTTGATAAGGAACGGCTGGCTTGGCAAGCGCAAGCTGGCTGCTTTGTAACTGAACACGACCCTGGACATCTCGACGGCATACAGTATGCATACAAAGCACCACCAAAAGGACTTTGTAATGAAAGACTTCAAATATAAATCACAAGCATCACAAGTCCCAGTGGAGCAGTGAGTGGTTCGGAATCTTCGGTTCTCAGAATATTCTCTCACACCCCTTGTCAAAAATCATTGAACATGTCTTATAATTAAAGACAAATTAAAGATTCTTCGCACTCCTTTATTTTCAAAGGAAAACCACAAATACAGCACGTTTCGCACCCCCTGAAATGATGTTCTGCTCCTCCAAGAGATGCGTGCACCCCAGATGAAGAACCGCTGCAGTAGGGTGATACCCCATCTTATGGAGCTACGAATGAAGATGACAGTGCAGAATGAGGGATGACAGCGTTACTTAAATAATATACACTTCGTTTTAAGAATCGATAATTTCATACATTTTTCAGATTTCACAACAGATTTTGACACTCGATTAGTCCGAGGAATCAGATCCTCAAATCCAAAGCCAGATTGTTATTACCTCCACCACCGAAGGTGGATGGAGGTTATGTTTTCACCCCTGTCTGTTTGTTTGTTGTTTGTTACTTGCGAAAATCGAAGATTTTTCAAGTATATTGGTTGGTCTTGTGCGTTATTACTTGGCAAAAATACAAACAATTTCGACAAGTATGTTGATCACTCCGGTTTGTGTGTTTGTTTGTCGGCTCACTTATACTTGCATACAGGTCACAGTTTTAAACCGATCTTCACGAGACTTCATCAAATGGTAGAGTTTGTGGTCCGACAAAAATCCTATATATTTTTGAGGTCAAACGGTCAACATCGGCCAAAGGTCAACCACTTTTTTCAAATTTCTAAAATCCTCAATTTTCATCCGATTGGCTTGAAATTTGAATTGGATATACATGTCGACGAATTTAATTCAACCAACTATTTTTGGGATCAACATAGGCCAAAAGGTCAACATAGGCCAGATTTCTAAAATCCACAATTTTTATCTGATTGGCTTGAAATTTGAATTCGATATACATGTCGACGAATTTAATTCAGCCAACTATTTTTGGGATCAACATAGGCCAAAAGGTCAACATAGGCCAGATTTCTAAAATCCTCAATTTTTATCCGATTAACTTGAAATTTGAGGAGAACTTGCACGATGGTCACTGAATTCAACCACCAAGTATATTGGTTGGTCTTGTGCGTTATTACTTGGCAAAAATACAAACAATTTCGACAAGTATGTTGATCACTCCGGTTTGTGTGTTTGTTTGTCTGTCGGCTCACTTATACTAGTATACAGGTCACAATTTTAAACCGATCTTCACGAGACTTCACCAAATGGTAGAGTTTGTGGTCCGACAAAAATCCTATATATTTTTGAGGTCAAACGGTCAACATCGGCCAAAGGTCAACCACTTTTTTCAAATTTCTAAAATCCTCAATTTTCATCTGATTGGCTTGAAATTTGAATTCGATATACATGTCGACGAATTTAATTCAACCAACTATTTTTGGGATCAACATAGGCCAAAAGGTCAACATAGGCCAGATTTCTAAAATCCTCAATTTTTATCCGATTGGCTTGAAATTTGAGGAGAACTTGCATGATGGTCACTGAATTCAACCACCAAGTATTTTTGAGGTCAACATAGGCCAAAAGGTCAATAACCTTAACAAATGTCTAAAATCCTCAATTTTCATCCGACTGACTTGACATTTGACTCGGATTTTCATATCAGCGAACTGAATTCAACCACCAACTATTTTTGAGATCAACATAGGTCACAAGTCAACATAGGCCAAAGGTCAACAACCATTTCAAATTGCTAAAATCCTCAATTTTCATCTGATTGACTTGAAATTTGAATAGGATTTGCATATCAGCCAACTGAATTCAACCACCAACTATTTTGGAGATCAATATAGGCCAAAAGGTCAACTTAGGCCAAAAGGTCAATAACTTTTACATTTTCTAAAATCCTCAATTTTCATCCGATTGACTTGACATTTGACTCGGATTTTCATATCAGCGAACTGAATTCAACCGCCAATTATTTTTGAGAACAACATAGGTCACAAGGTCAACCACTTTTTTTCAAATTGCTAAAACCCTCAATTTTCATCCAATTGACTTGAAATTTGAATAGGATTTTCATATCTCGTGAATAAAGTCAAGCCTGAACTATTTTTGAGCTCAACATAGGCCAAAAGGTCAACATAGGCCAGATTTCTATAATCCTCAATTTTTATCCGATTAACTTGAAATTTGAGGAGAACTTGCACGATGGTCACTGAATTCAACCACCAAGTATTTTTGAGGTCAACATAGGCCAAATTTCTAAAATCCTTAATTTTCAACTGATTGACTTGATATTTTAAGAGTCACAAACATACAAGGTCACTGAATTCAACCACTAATTATTTTTGAGGTCATCATAGGCCAACAAATTATTTTAGGGATTTCGCAAGTATCGTGCTATGCACGACATATTTCTTGTTTGTTTGTTTGTCTGTGAACAGGATATCTCAAAAAGTTGTGGACAGATTTGGCAGAAAGGTACTGAATGTGACAAGAACAAAATGATTAGATTTTGGTGAAGATCCTGATTCGGCCCTGGCTAGTAGAATTTTTTAAAAGTGATTCTTCACCATTGGGAGATAGGGCCAAAATCAATACATAGCACGATATCTCAAAAAGTTAGGAACCGATTTGGACGAAACTTGGTGGAGAGGTTGGGTGTGTAACAAGGATGAATTGATTAGATTTTGGTGAATATCTGAATATGGATTCGGGTACGATAATTATTTAATCTCTAAGTGATTCTTCACCCTTGAGGGATCGGGCGAAAAGCGATATATAACATGATATTTAAAAAAGTTATGGATGATTTATGACTCAACTTGGTAGATGAGTTGGTTCGGTGACAAGAACAAGCAGATTAGATTTTGGTTCGGCTCTGAATCCAGATCCGGCCTATCATTGGGATACAAAACAAAATGTTCAGCCTGGCGGACGTATGCGCTCTACCGAGTGCCATTCTATTTATATACTTTAATTAGCAAGGCAAGGCATTTATGTGCAGGCCGAACAAAATGGCAGCTTAAGAACCCAGCAATGTGACAGGGGGCTGACCAAGACGGCATGCTACCATTTTGGGAAGGCTTATTACCGCTGCCACCAAAGTTGGATGGAAGTTATGTTTTCAAAACTGTCTGTTTGTCTGTCTGTCTGTCTGTTTGCAAGCAGGATGTCTCAAAAAGTTGTGGATGGATTTGGACGAAACCTGGTGGACAGGTTGGATGTGTGGCCTAGACAAATTTATTCGATTTTGGTGAAGGTCTGAATACGGATCCAGATACTAGAATTTTTCATTTTTAAAGCAATTCTTCGCCATTGAGTGGTGGGGCCAAAAACAATATGTAGCATGAGATTTCAAAAAGGTGTGGATGACTTATGACGAAACATGGTGGATGAGTTGTGCAAGTGACAAGAACAAGCCGATTATATTTCGGTTCAGGTCCGAATCCAGATCCAGCCCATCAGTGGAATACAAAATGTAAACTGTTCAGCCTGGTATGCTCTCCACCAAGTTCCGTTATAGTTTTGTTTTTTATGATGACCACCCCCTTAAAAAAAACAAAAAAACACACACACACACACACACACACACACACACACACACACACACACACACACACACACACACACACACACACACACACACACACACACACACACACACACACACACACACACACACACACACACACACTTAATTAATGGTACAGTATCAGTTGTTCCTAAACTTAAATATAAATAATTTAAAGGATTGCTGTAAATGATGTTAATTTCACCATATCCCATATTCAACTTTATTTAAATTGCAAATCTCAAACATAGTTTCCCCACCTAAAGCAAGAACGTTAACCCGTAAGCAATTGACTCGTTTCCCGACTGCACGGATCATCAGCTGGGCACCGTTCTTCCTCGAGGTTTCGATCCTTTCAACCCACACACGTACACACACACACCGTTTTATTTTGACGGGCTAATGATGTCAGTCTATCTGTCTTTTTCTTTTGTCTGTCCCACCATGAAACACGGAGACAAAAAAATCCATCTCCGCATCGGAGAAAAAAAAAAAATTCTCAAGTCAAACTTGCTTCAAATTAATCCAAACCTACGGGAAAATTATAATTTTTTCAATCAGACAGGAAATTGAACCCAAGCGTGGTATAAGCAATACAAGGGTGGTGTCCCAGAAGACTGGTCTGCTTGATCCTCCCAAATATATATTTTATTTGCTATTAATAAATATGATGATTTTGGAATTTGACTCAACTCCATACAGTGTGTGTATATATATATATATATATATATATATATATATATATATATATATATATATATATATATATATACATGTCTGTTTGTGTGTGTATATACAACTTCCGTTGAACTTGGGGCCGACTCAGAAGAAGACCTTTGTTGGTCGAAAGCTTGTCGACAATTAAAGATCGACGTCCTGAAGCTACGTCCGCGTCTTATTTAATCTAACGATTATTTATTCAATGCAAATGAAACGCCCTGCTCGTACTGTGGAGTTTCTACTATTTCTTACAGTTATATACTACTGTGTTCAAAAAGTATCCGACCTTTATTTTTCGTGCGTAAAAAAAAAGAAGCTAGGGAGGCGTTGATTGGTGCACGTATGTAGGCGATCCTAATGCACACGCGTGAATTTTTTCCCACCTGCAGAAGCTGTCATTCGATGGCAGGCCGCCGATGAGTGAGGACATGTAAGTGAGCGCCGTCGGATTTTCGTTTTTGACAAAAAGACAGAAAAACTTGAACAACGCTACTGCATCAAATTTTGTGTAAAGCTTGGCGATTCCCAAGTGGAAACGATCCGCAAGATTCAACACTGTTCATTCCATTATGAAGGAGGATTTGGGCTTCAGGAGAATCTCAGCGAAGTTCGTACCAAAGCTGCTAACGATTGAGCTGAAGCAACTCCGTTTGGAGATCGCACAGGACATGCTGGAGACTGTGAACAGCGATCCCAGCTTCCTCAACACAGTGATCACTGGCGATGAGTCCTGGGTTTATGGGTACGACCCAGAAACCAAGTTGCAGTTTTGATGCAAGTTTGATGAAACACAAAATTTGATGCAGTGGCGTTGTTCAAGTTTTTCCGTCTTTTTGTCAAAAACGAAAATCCGACGGCGCTCACTTACATGTCCTCACTCATCAGCGGTCTGCAGTCGAATGACAGCTTCTCAGCAGGTGGAAAAAAATTCACGCGTGTGCATTAGGATCGCCTACATACGTGCACCAATCAACGCCTCCGTAGCTTCTTTTTTTTTACGCACGAAAAATAAAAGTCGGATACTTTTTGAACACACTACGTATATATATATATATATATATATATAATAATTCATTTATTTTGTATAGCGCTTTTCCAGAAGCCCAAAGGCGCTTTGACAGAGTGGAAAACATAATGCATAACAATACATGAAAACAACAATTGCAAAAAGACAAGAATCAATAGGGAAATATTTAAAGCAAAAGGAGGGAGAAGGAGAAGAGATAGTCAGGGGTTAAATGCTGTGGGTATATATATGTGTGTGTGTGTATATATATATATATATATATATATATATATATATATATATATATATATATATAAATATAAATATAATGTATATATATATATATATTATATATAATGTATATATATATATGTATATATGTAAATGTATATATATATGTATATGTATATATGTAAATGTATATATATATGTATATGTATAATGTATATATGTAAATATATATATATATATGTATATATGTAAATGTATATATATATATGTATATGTATAATTGTATATGTATATATGTAAATGTATATATATATATGTATATATGTAAATGTATATATATATGTATATGTAAATGTATGTGTATATATATATATATATATATATATATATATATATATATATATATATATTGTTGCGGATATGAGGATTGCATTTTTTTGATTGTGTGTATTGTATTGGAAATTGCTGTGTAACATTGATGATTATGGCCCCTCCTGCCTCCAGAGTTGTGTAAAGGTAAAAAGGGCGTCCCGGTAGTTAATTCCATGAAACACCACATTGAAGGACACGATAAAACCCTTGTTCAGTAGCTTATATCTTTATTATGTGTTTTAGAGTAAGGCCTTGTCTTCCAGTAACATGACACTCCATTGCACCAAGTAAAAGAGATAGATTCCCTTCATTCCCATTCCCAAAAACCTCCATTTCCCCTTTCGTAATGGCCAAGCCTCAATTTGGCAATTACATCCCCTCCAATTGCCGCCATTGAACACGAGGCAGGGTTGGGGAAGAAAGGCGGGTCCCCACCTCGTCATAGAGGGGAGGAGTGAGTCAGCCCCACTCAACCAACCACAAACAAGGGGTTGGACTTGGAGAGGGTGTGGAGAGAAATATCAAGGAGGTTCGAAAAGGTTGAGGGGCGGGGCCTATATAACCCGCCGCGGGACGTTCCCCAAAGAGAGAGTTGCAAAAAGATCCAAGGCTGAGCTGAGCTGCGTGGTGAGGTGCAAAGGAGATGAGAAGAGGGATGAGCTTTTACAAGATGAGCAATGACAAGAGCTGAGTGTGTGGTTTTTGGTCAGAGCTGGGTTGGTCGTCAGTGGTGGTCAGTGGTTGCGTAGAGTGGAGGGGTTGCGTTGAGTTGTCGGTGGTGAGGAAGAGTTGGACTAAGACAGAGTCCTGGAGTTAGTGAGAGAGGGAGAGAGAACCCGTCACGCCAGACCCCCCACCAGCAGCGTTGGCTTGGCTCCACCAAGCAGCTCCGACCCGTTACCCCGCGCACACGACAGGATCGGTGGCATCGGTGGCATCGGCGGCCGTCGAGGTCCAGCCCGACGTCCCGTGCGGGATCAAACTCCAGCCAGCTCCGTGCCTTCCTCCAGCCACCCACCTCCAGCCATTCCTGCCTGCAAGTTCCCCATTTGCGTACGTGAGTTTGTTTTGTTTGTTCTGTCCTGGGTAGGTAATTAAGTCTGTATAAGCTAGTATTTTCCCTGTGTCTCTAAAAGCTTCTGTATATTATTTTATTATCTTTCCTTCTCCTTGGTTATTTTGAGCCTGTAAATAGTAAATAAATTTAGTAGTATTTTCAACCTTTGTTTCGTCTTCTTATTCCTTTTCTTCACATCCGTCGTCTTTGTCTTTTCCCTGATTGAATAGCTGTGGCGCGATACGGCCAACGTCTGGGTGAATCGGGTTTAGTCGGGGAAAAACTGTTCGGCCGCGGCGCCTCTGCTCGGTAAATAACATCTAATCCGCGGACCGTAACAATTGGTGTCAGAAGTGTCGGATTCGGACCTGAAGCGCGCGTAACGCACTCAAAATTACAAGCTGCTGAAATTGTTTTAAAGAAAAAAAACCCCGAATTTTGAAATCGCGCCATGGCTGGTCAAGGCGACGGGATGCCGGTGGGAGAGATAGACGGGGTAGAATCAACCCAGGACCTCGGGGAAATGTATATGGAGGATGTGGTTGACGAGGTTTTGGGCGCGCAAAATGGCGCTCTCGCGCACGAGGTTATGGGCGCGCAAAATGGCGCCTCGCACATGGCAGCGAGGGCCGCGCCCGCTGCGCAAATGGCTGTGATAGATGTGCAAATGTCGCAGCAAATGGCTGCGCAAATGGACGCCTGTATAACGCGATTATTAGCGACGATGGGGGTGTCAAGGCAGGAACTGAACGAAGATATGGATCGAATGGCCAGATTGAAAAAGGCGGAAGGGAACAGAGACCGCAGGTTGGGCGAGAGGGTCCCAAGGGTGCACGACAAGGTAACGCGGGTCGAGAAGCGCTGGTTGAGCGAAGCGGAGGAAAGCGCGGGTACAATGACGGGGGTAGAAATCGCGACACGGGGTTTGGAAAAGCCGGCGACCGATGAGGTAGAGGGAATTTTATTAAAGCCAACGGTCGTCGAGGGGAACAAAGACAAAGCAGTAGTGCGTACAATTAAAATTGAAGAGACGACGGAGGTAGCCCGGGAATTGCAGGGAGAAATGGAAAATGTGCAAAGTCCCTGCTCACATCACGATGCTGTGCTTAACCCGAATGGAAGTTTGCAGGTGCGCATGGAGAAAAGGATCCCCCAGGTGAGTCGTGCTGTGTATTGTGCGGGGAGATTTTGTAAGAGGATGTTTGGCGACAAAAGAATTTTCGCGCGCTTGGGATCGAGGAAGCATCCGGGCGTTGGTGAAGGGTCCCGTGTGAGTGGAAATGGCACGCGTGTGAAAAAAAAGTGTGCGTCAAGGGGTGAGCGTGTTACGAAGCGCGAGTGTGATACCGAGTGCGAGCGAGAATGCACGTCGGGGTGTACGGAGTGTGACACAGGGAGTGAGAGCAATAAGGAGTGTACATGCGAGGGTGAGTGTGACACGGAGAGTAAGGTGGTGGTGGAACGTGTGCAAGGAAGCACACCTGAGTTGGTGGTAGCGCGAGTGTGGGAGAGCCCATCTGAGCGCGTTAGTGGGTGGCTGCCAGAGTGCACGCCCATGGTGAGTGCTACGGAGGACGTAACGGAGGAGAGGTGTGGACCGAGGGGCGCGAACGGCGAGTGTGCGCAAGAGTGTGCGCGAGAGGTGTGGTGTGTAACAGGGAGAGCATTGGTGGAATGTACGGACGGCGTTGGAACGCCGGGTTTTGGGAGTGTGAAAGGGGTAGCGTATGCGTGTGAGCATGCAGGTGAAGCATCGACGGTAACCGGGTTAGCGGTTAGGGCGACGGATAGCCGATGCGAGCACTTGGGGCGCGGTGTGCTTTGTTGGATGCGAGGCCAGGCGCGGATCGAAGCTGCGTTGTTTCTCTTCGAAGCGTCGTTGCCGATTCGGGCTTGGCCCCGCCCCGCACGGTCGAGTCCGGGCTTCGTCGGGGGAGGCGACCGGTCCGGTTCAAGGGCGAGAGGGAGGAAGCGGACCGGTGCCCCCTTGTGGGGACGGGTTTCCGACCGGGGGAGATTGAGCCATCGGGCCCGGGACCGCAAGGTACCACGCCGAGATGGTGCGTGGAATCTCGGCCCGACCAAACCACCTCCCTTGAACCGAAAGCCGGACGGATTCAACCTGCAGGCGACCAAACCACCCGAATTCACTGCTCGGCTTTACGAAGCCAAGTTTAATGATGTCATGACGCACCGAGGCTAGGATATAGCGGACTGTGATGATGGTGATAGTGATAGTGATTTGATACGAAATTTCGAAAAGTGAATAGAATTGGCAGTAATTGGAAAATTTTTGATTTGTGGAAATTGGACGAGCAAAATTTATAGTAAGAGATGCCCCATGTGATGGGATGGCCAATCCACCATCCCTCACATCGGGGGCAAAGGAGCACTAGTTTATGGGGTTTATGGCAGTGTAAGCTCGCCGAGGGAGGGTTTGGATAATGTGTAGGGCCCTAGAGATTGACATTAGGTAACGGTAAGGTTAGGTAACTACATTGGACAGGTAGCTGGGGACATAGAGAGGGTAGCTTGGATGATAATGATGAGGGAGCGCAATAGTTTAAAGGGATGACTGGGAAGCACAAGTTTCAGAGGGGAGTAGTTAGATGAGATGATGCCGTGTGTTTGAGGATTGAAAAGTTTGTAAGGAACAGGTGTGATTGCACAGGTGTGCAACTGAACAGGTGTATGGAGCAGTGTTTGAGTGAGTAATGGTGATGTGTGTTGTGTTGACCAACTGGTCCAGGAAGAGGAGGAGGGTGCAGGTGGCACCAGGTGTGAGTGCACAGGTGTGCAACAACAGGTATGAGGAACAGGTGTATGGAATAAATGGTAGTGTGGAATATATGGAGTATTGGAATGGATGGTCGTGGAGTGAGTATGGTGGAAACAATGGAGTGGAGTGGATGGTGCGAAGGTGTGAATGGGGGAAGAGTGGACCCCCATCACGAATACCCGGGGCGGGTAGTGTAAGTGTTAGGTAGAGGGTATAGGTAAATTGTGGTTGGATATTGGCATCTGTGGTGCGGGTGAGAGAATGGTATTTGGATGGGTGCATTAGTGTTGTGGAAATGGCTGGGCGTGTAGCCTGTTAGTGTGTGTAGTTGGTTTGGACACTCCACCACTGTGAGGATGTCGGCCAGGTGAGGCCGCAGGTGGGCTCTGGGAGCCGGTAGTTGTTGTGGATGGGGCCCGAGGATCCGGAGGACGGACCCGGGTAGCCCAGTGCCAGAGGGCACCGAGTGGGGTGACAGAGCCAGGAGGGGCCTTACTCAGTTAGTTAGGTTAGGGTGAGGAGCTAGGTAAGCTCGGGTGGCAACTGCAGTGGTGGAGGTGTGCAGGTGGGTAGACCTGCTGGGAGAGCTACACGTCTCAGCCCAGAAATTGTGCAAGGGCACCGGGAGATGAATCGGGGGAGTGAGACCCCAAATTGAGAAGCACCACAGTTTGGGCAATGGGAATTGGTTTTTAGAACCCATAGTGTAAGTTGGCCAATGGATTGGCAGGGAAAGACCCCGGGTAGTGTAAAGTGTGTTAATGTCATTTAGAGAATAGTTAGGATGAAGATCTCCTCGCACCATCTGCATCCACTCACCTGAGGTGACGTAACTCGACACCATGCCATGTTTTATTATTTTTGTGCAAATGTTTGGATTGTGAGACGCATCATGACGTGGGTGTGACATTGTGCTTGATGTTCCATCTCTTCCTCCTTATGAGGATTGATGATGAATTGGGTGATGGCAAAATTTGGATAGAGGGATTGTGGAGACGAATTTGGTATGGGAAATATGGGGAAGACGTGACGGTAGCGCCGGATTTGTAAATGTGTAGATTTTTGTACATATGGGGTAAGGGCAAGGGTAGTGTAGGTGACGGGGGGGGGGTGACGTACGGTAGGGACGAGCTTTCTCACTTCGCTCTCCGTACGCACTTCGCCTTGCATTGCCTTATTGATGTGTACCCTTGTGACCTTACCCCTCGCTCATCTGTCTCTCCCCCCTTTTGTCTCCCATATGACCTGTGCGCCACTGGGCGCCGAGGGGAGCGTGCGTGAGTCTGCCATTGTGCGCCCGGAACTCCCAGAACCAGCTGTCTGCATCGATGCACCACATTATGGACCACATGTCTGTGGCCGAGCACCACTGATGGACCCCATGGGTTGGGGCATGGCCCCTCTGCTGGAACCGGCCATGAAGGCCCGAAATCTTGCTGGCCACAGGGCACCGATGCCCCACAGGTGAACCACACTAGTCGGCCCTGTGGGCCATAAATAAAATAAATAAAAATGGACACGTTGGGTGCATTTTATTGCAAATAGGCCGCCAGCAAAGGAAAAAGACAATACCTGGAAGAAATAATAATAGCCAGCAGAGGGAGCCAAAGAGCAAGAGACCACCTGCAGGGTTAGGGGTTGTTTGGTTATTTTTATTATTGAACATTGATGAACTGTGGTGACTGCACCGATTGGTGCCTGAGGGTGTATTGCTGCATTTTTGGGTGCTTTCATGGTGCATTGATGCAGAGCAGACTGTCTCCCCCCCCCCCCCCCCCCCAGAAAGAACAATCACAGGTCCTGGGTTGCGTTTTGTAAATAAAGTAGCGTCAATTGTAAATAATGCTCCCCACTGTCAGTGTGTAGTTTGAAGACCATTCCGCAATTCGGTTAACTGTGGGCGTGAGTCTGTTAGGCAGGGTGCAATGGAGCAGCGGGACATATTTATCTATGTTTTAAAACTGTCGCACTCAGGGTCAGGTTAAAAGTAGAGGGAACTACACCTACGTGTCACACTAACTTAAAGTTATAGGCCCGGGACGTGCCTAAGAGGAGGAGGGTGCAGTGTTGCGGATATGAGGATTGCATTTTTTGGATTGTGTGTATTGTATTGGAAATTGCTGTGTAACATTGATGATTATGGCCCCTCCTGCCTCCAGAGTTGTGTAAAGGTAAAAAGGGCGTCCCGGTAGTTAATTCCATGAAACACCACATTGAAGGACACGATAAAACCCTTGTTCAGTAGCTTATATCTTTATTATGTGTTTTAGAGTAAGGCCTTGTCTTCCAGTAACATGACACTCCATTGCACCAAGTAAAAGAGATAGATTCCCTTCATTCCCATTCCCAAAAACCTCCATTTCCCCTTTCGTAATGGCCAAGCCTCAATTTGGCAATTACATCCCCTCCAATTGCCGCCATTGACCACGAGGCAGGGTTGGGGAAGAAAGGCGGGTTCCCACCTCATCATAGAGGGGAGGAGTGAGTCAGCCCCACTCAACCAACCACGAACAAGGGGTTGGACTTGGAGAGGGTGTGGAGAGAAACATCAAGGAGGTTCGAAAAGGTTGAGGGGCGGGGCCTATATAACCCGCCGCGGGACGTTCCCCAAAGAGAGAGTTGCAAAAAGGTCCAAGGCTGAGCTGAGCTGCGTGGTGAGGTGCAAAGGAGATGAGAAGAGGGATGAGCTTTTACGAGATGAGCAATGACAAGAGCTGAGTGTGTGGTTTTTGGTCAGAGCTGGGTTGGTCGTCAGTGGTGGTCAGTGGTTGCGTAGAGTGGAGGGGTTGCGTTGAGTTGTCGGTGGTGAGGAAGAGTTGGACTAAGACAGAGTCCTGGAGTTAGTGAGAGAGGGAGAGAGAACCCGTCACGCCAGACCCCCCACCAGCAGCGTTGGCTTGGCTCCACCAAGCAGCTCCGACCCGTTACCCCACGCACACGACAGGATCGGTGGCATCGGCGGCCGTCGAGGTCCAGCCCGACGTCCCGTGCGGGATCAAACTCCAGCCAGCTCCGTGCCTTCCTCCAGCCACCCACCTCCAGCCATTCCTGCCTGCAAGTTCCCCATTTGCGTACGTGAGTTTGTTTTGTTTGTTCTGTCCTGGGTAGGTAATTAAGTCTGTATAAGCTAGTATTTTCCCTGTGTCTCTAAAAACTTCTGTATATTATTTTATTATCTTTCCTTCTCCTTGGTTATTTTGAGCCTGTAAATAGTAAATAAATTTAGTAGTATTTTCAACCTTTGTTTCGTCTTCTTATTCCTTTTCTTCACATCCGTCGTCTTTGTCTTTTCCCTGATTGAATAGCTGTGGCGCGATACGGCCAACGTCTGGGTGAATCGGGTTTAGTCGGGGAAAAACTGTTCGGCCGCGGCGCCTCCGCTCGGTAAATAACATCTAATCCACGGACCGTAACAATATATATATATATATATATATATATATATATATATATATATATATATATATATATAATAGGTGAATGGTGTCTGTCTGTCGCACCCTGAAATACGAAAATGCTCCTCAAAGAGAAAAGAAACTATTAAGTAAACAGTTTCAAATGAATCCAAACCTACGGGAAAAATATGATATTAAAAACAAAATTGTGTATAAGAGATTGCATCGCCATGCATATGAAGTGGAGATAGTGCAACCTTTAGAACCGAGAACCTCCCCAGTAGATGATGGATTGGATATGGAGGGCAGACCCCTACCTAGACTCCGCGCGGTCTCCCAATGTGATGTCCTTCGACTTCTCCTTGTGAGGGTTTGTCAAGGATTGTTTTTCAAACCTCTGTTTCTGACATTGAAACACTTTGTGCGAGGATAACCGATTGCATCAGCAGTGTGACGATGGATATATTGACAAACATGTAAATTGAAGTGGATTACCGATTGGATGTGCGACGTGCCACTAAAGGTGCACATTTTGAGATGTACTGAAGAACATGAGAAAGCTTATAAATTACGTGACAAAATTTAAAAACCGCATAATAGTGGGGCAACTTAGCATAACAATTGTGCATTTTGTGAGGAAAGCACCAAATTTGGCACACTAGTAGAATATCATATTATGAAAAGATCTGGATATTGGGCCATGTCAGATTCAGAGATTTGATTTTTGCAAGATTTCGATTCGATTGGGATCGAAGAGAACACCTTCTTCATCTTCTGTACAGTGAAGTTTCCAGGCCTGAATTCTCTGGCTACATCTGGGTGCTTCATTGGGAGTGCGACCATGTCCCTCAGGTGAACAGGGACCCACCTGGCATAGTGTGTGTGGTCTAAGGCATGGAACCATGGGACCAGTTCCGTCAGGGCATCAAGGTACGTCGTGAATGAAGCCTGCCGCAGAGAACGCACGTAGACCAGTACCAACATCTCTAGTTCCAGCACAGTTGCCCAGTACTGAAAGTTGGGAATGTCTTCTCCTCTCTGGTGACACCAGTCTTCGAACTCAGGCAGGTCTTCTGCATCATCAGCATACGTCATACAGTGGCGCTCATACGCACGGTGTTGCAGGACGTGCGGTGCCGCTGCAGTGATTTGATGAGCTCTTCTTGTGCGGGTGACGTGGGCAGCTCGCAGGAAGGAGTCGGCCGTCCCTGGCGTTGCAATCTCAGCTTGCAAATCTGCAAAATCTGCAAATCTTGCAAAAATCAAATCTCTGAATCTGAGATGGCCCAATATCCAGATCTTTTCATAATATGATAGTCTACTAGTGTGCCAAATTTGGTGCTTTCCTCACAAAATGCACAATTGTTATGCTATATTTAGCTTAGCTGCCGGACTATGAGTGTACATCTTTTGTTTTGGCAGTAATAAAACTTTAAAACTGGAACAAGACTGTGTGGACAGCCTGTACTTCAGCCTAAAATATCTTCATGTAATCCATGATAAGTTTACCAAATGGAATGTTTGAATGAATCAGTGAGCTGTTAAAAACTCATTTTACCCTTTTCTTAAGTCTCAGGTACATACAACAACTGAAGACGTTCCTTGTATAACTTCCCAGTGTTTAGCTCTTTCCACCAGTGTAAGAATAACTTCTTTTTTTTTTTTTTTCGATCGTGGCATTTTTACCATGGCCTTCCACTAGTCCGTTACTAAAAGGAGAAGCGCATGCCGACCTCCACGTGTGCATTGTGCACCCATCATTATTTATTCCAAAGAGTTCCTGTTATCGTAAAATAAAAACTAAACAGTACCGTTTAAACGTAATAATGAATTTACTTAGAAAAAAAAATTGTCTGTTGAACGAACAAAATGCCATCAGATGGCAGCGCCTACATTTTGGAGCTCATGGTTTCCGATCCGCTCAATTGGTTCATTTGGAGGATCTCGCATCAATAAAATATCAATTTTGACACATTTTTCATGGCTTAATCACACATTATTGCATTGAAATATTTTCAAAAGGTTATTAGCTGCTATTACTCCCGCCAGGGAGTAATGCATTCGATCGTGTCCGTGTGTGTGTGTGTGTGTGTGTGTGTGAACAAGATATCTGGAAAAGTTCTGAACGGATTTGGATGAAAGTTGGTGGGATGATTGCTCTTGGGATAAGGAAGAATTGATTAGTTTTTGGTGAAGCTCAGGATATTATTCCGGATCCAAGAATTTTTTGAAGGATTGTTTACCATTGGAAGATAGAGCTCATTTTTTTTTTAACATTATCTTCTATATATTCTATATTTAACATTGTGATATGAAAATAGTTTTCATATTTGTTGTAAATGTAGTTTAAACTCGTGGTTATGCGTTAGAGCGGTGTATTTTATTAGCAGCGTCGTCTTCAAGGTTCTTTTTTTTTCTTCTAATAAACACATTCTGTCATATTAAAACCACAAAAGTATGTATTAGGTTGCCCCGTTTCATAAAATGTATCGTTTGATACGTATAATGCTTTAAAACTGTTTTTTTTAACCTCAGAAGAGGCGGCACGTCAAATTATTTGGTAATCGGACTCATCAGAGCCAAAAGTAATGGGATTATATTTGAGATTTTAGAAATTAAATGTTTTTAAACTTTTTTTTTTTTACTTGTTTGTTTATAATTTTTAAACTCTTTCATTCCCCTTTTCTTCCGCCTCTGGAACAAACTCCCACACTCCCTTCAATCCCACTCCTCCCTCCAGGTCTTTAAAACAGCTGTTCACCACCAATACCATCTCTTATCTTCCCCCATCCAAAAGCTTGATCTTTTCTATCCCCGTTAATTCACCCAAAAATCCACTTTTTTGAAATTCCGACTTTTTTCCTGGAAATCCTTGCAGTGTCCATATGTTTTATACCTCCCCCACCTCTCCCAAAGCCCTCTCCCTCCCACAGTTCTCTCGATGTCCCTGCTCTCAAATGTTGTGCTTGTGTCCGTGCGTCCTCCTCTCTCCCCATCTTGTCTACCGCTCCCCTTATTATATGTTTTATGTGTCGGTTTGACTTTTTGTGTGATTAATGTTCGCTCTTTCACGAGCCTCGATCTTGTATACAAAAAAGAAAAAAAGAAAAAAAAGAAGATATTGTGGATGCTGCGCACACACAACTCGATTGCCAGAGAGGTAGGCCAAAATGCGTTGGTAATAAAGAGTCTTTATTCAAAGCTCGTACTGCAGCACTGAGCGGGCTCTAACTTAGAGCCCGCATATATATCCCGAGGCCACGCCTAGTCCCCGGGCGTGGCCGATCGGTCGATAGGCGGGGCATGCATTCCAGTTCTCCGCCTGGACGTTCGCGCCACCTGCTGGTGCGCTGAATTAGTGTCCCTTGTGTCCGCCACACGCGCCCCCCCAGAATTCCCGCGTACCTGAAGGGTGAGTTTGCAGGGAAGCCGGATGACCCGGCCGAAACGCCCCCTGGCGATGGGTGCCGGTCTGGGGGGTGGCGGGACGGCGGGGCTGGGGGGTGCCGGGGGTCCGACCGCCGGGGGGCGGCCTCGACGCGGAGGCAGAGCTGCTTGCGGGGGGTGGTCCGGATCGAGGTGGGCCGGCTTGAGGCGGTCCACGGAGATGCGATCCGGGGCACCGCCGATGTCGATGGTGAAAAATTTGTCCCCGGTCTCCAGCACGTGGAAGGGCCCGTCGTACGGGGGCCGTAGCAGTGCCCGGTGGGCGGTGGGCGTCGTGCCGGACGAAGACGTACCTCGCCGTGCGAAGCTCCGGGGCGACGTGGGAAGGCGGGCAACCGTGGTGTGCCGTCGGCACCGGGGCGAACCTCCGGGCGGTCTCCTGAAGGGCGGAGCGCTGTTGCGCCGCGGACCAAGGAGCCGTGGAGTCGGGGATAAATTCACCCGGTACCCGCAGTGGTTGCCCGAAGACCAGCTCCGCAGAGGACGCGCGCAGGTCGTCCTTGGGCGCCGTCCTGAGGCCCAGCAGGACCCAGGGGAGTCTGTCGACCCAGCCGCCGTTGCGGAGGCTGGCCCGGAGCGGGGCCTTCATTGATCGATGAAAGCGCTCGCACAGGCCATTGGCCTGGGGGTGGGAGGCCGTGGTGCGGTGTAGTGTCACCCCGAGCCCTTGCGCCACCGCGGCCCAGAGCTCCGAGGTGAACTGGGGGCCGCGGTCGGACGAGATGTCCGAGGGGGCACCGAACCGGGCAACCCAAGTGGCGATGAAGGCCTGCGCCACATCAGCTGCAGACGTCGCCGCCAATGGGACGGCCTCCGGCCACCGTGTGGTGCGGTCCACCATGGTGAGGAGGTGGGTGAGCCCCCGCGAGGGGGCAGAGGTCCCACCAAGTCGACGTGCACATGGTCGAACCGATGCTCGGGCACCGCAAACGGGGGCAACGGGGCCTGGGTGTGGCGGTGGACCTTTGCGCGCTGGCACGCGAGGCACATCCTGGCCCAGTCGCGGACGTCCTTGCAGAGGCCGTGCCAGATGAACTTCGCCGCGACGAGCTTCTGGGATGCCTTCGTGCCCGGGTTGGACAGGCCGTGGATGGCGTCGAAAACTGGGCGCCGCCAGCCAGCGGGCACGATGGGGCGAGGCCGGCCGAGGGAGACGTCGCATAGGAGGGCCGCGCCCGTGGTGTCGAACGGCACCTCGGTGACGCGGAGGCCCGTGATGGCGGTCCGCAAGGCCTGGACGCCGGGTTCGGCGGTCTGGTCCTCCGCCATCCGGGCATAGTCGACCCCGAGTTGGACCGCGAGCACGACGGACCAGGAAAGGCAATCCGCCACCGGGTTGTCTTTACCCACCACGTGACGGATGTCCGTCGTGTACTCTGACATGGCAGAGAGGTGACGCTGCTGCCATGCCGACCATGGCTCGGCGACCTTGGCCATCGCGAACACAAGGGGCTTGTGGTCGACGAAAGCCATGAACGGGCAGCTCTCCAGCAGATGGCGGAAGTGTCGCACCGCCAGGTGGAGCCCGAGCAGCTCGCGGTCGAAGGTGCTATAGCGGCGTTCGTGCGGGCGAAGCTGCCGGCTAAAAAACGCCAGCGGTTGCCAAGCACCACGCACCCACTGCTCGTGCACCGCGCCCACCGCGTAGTCCGAAGCGTCAGTGGTGAGGGCGATCGGTGCATCGGGCGCCGGGTGCGCCAGCATGGTGGCGTCGGCCAGGGCCAGCTTTGCGTCCGCAAATGCCGCGGTCATCGGCGCCGACCAGGCGATGTCACCTTTGCCCGGCTTGCCCCGGAGGGCCTCGTGCAAGGGGCGGAGGAGCTGGGCGACATGGGGCACGAAGCGGTGGTAAAAATTTACCATGCCCAGGAACTCCTGGAGCCCCTTGATCGTGCAGGGCCGCGGGAAATCCCTGACCGCCTCCACCTTGGCCGGAAAAGGGACGGCCCCGTGCCTGGTGATGCGGTGCCCCAAGAAGTCGATGGTGGCGACGCCGAAACGGCACTTGGCGGGGTTGATGATTAGGCCATGCTGGCCCAGGCGTTCGAAGAGCGTGCGGAGGTGGAGCAGGTGCTCCTCCTGGGACGTGCTCGCGACCAGGATGTCGTCCAGGTAGACAAACAGGAAAGGTAGGTCGCGCAAGACGCTGTCCATAAGCCGTTGGAATGCCTGGGCCGCATTCTTCAACCCGAAAGGCATCCTCAGGAACTCAAAGAGGCCGAAAGGGGTAATGACGGCCGTCTTCGGGACGTCGTCCGGTTGGTCGGGGACCTGGTGGTAGCCCTGGGTGAGGTCCACCTTGGAAAACACGGTCGTGTTTGCCAACCGGGCGGAAAAGTCCTGGATGTGCGGGACCGGGTAGCAGTCGGGGGTGGTGGCATCATTGAGCCGGCGGTAGTCCCCGCACGGCCGCCATCCTCCGCCGGGCTTCGGCACAATGTGCAGAGGAGAAGCCCAAGCGCTGTTGGAGCGCCGTACGATCCCCAGCCGCTCCAGCGTGGCGAACTCCGCTTTCGCCACCGCGAGCTTCGTGGGCCCGAGTTGGTGTGCCCGGGCATAGACCGGCGGCCCGACCGTGGGGATATGGTGCTCCACCCTGTGTTTAATGGCCACCGCTGAGAAGGTGGGCCGCGTGAGGGCCGGGAAACTGGCGAGGAGGCGGGTAAAGTCGTCCGCTGCCGGAAGCGTGCAAACTAAACACGCTGGGACGGAACCCTCCAGCAAGCCGCTTGGCAAGCCGCTCGGTGAGCCGCTCAGTGAGCTGCTCAACGAGCCGCTCAGCGAACAAGCGAGCGAGCTGAAGGTCTCGGCCTGGACGAGCCGTCTGCGCTTCACGTCGACCAACAGCCCATTCGCACATAGAAAGTCCGCACCGAGCAGTGCCATTGGCACGCTGGCGGTCACGAACGACCATTGAAAGCGCTGCCCTCTGAACCGCAGGGAGAGGCAACACTTCCCGAATGTGCGGATGGGTGTACCGTTGGCGGCAAGCAAAGCGGGGCCCCGGCCCGCGGTTTGCTTGTCGGACATGGAGGCTGGGAGGACGCTTACCTGCGCTCCTGTGTCACAAAGAAAACGGCGCCCGGACAAGGTGTCCATGATGAACAGGAGGCTGCCGGAATGGCCGACGCTCAGGGCCGCTAATGAGCACCGGCCCGGTCGTTTCCCGACCTGTCAAAAGAGCACGGCGGGCGACACGTTTTAGCCTTGCGGCCGAACCTGGTGTGGTAGTAGCACCAGGTTTGCGGCGGCGGCGGCCATGGTGATGGCGGCGGCGGTGGTGGGCGGGGCGCAGCAGCGGCCACGAGGTAAGCCGAGGGCACTGTAGCCGCTGCCCCGGGATCCACGACGGCAGCACCGTACACCGACCGCGTGTCGCAAGCCGCGAAAAACTTGTCGGCCTCTACGGCCAGAGCGCGGGGTTCCTTTATCTTGGAACTGGCCAGCGCGAGGCGTACCTGTGCGGGTAGCTGGCGAAGGAAAAGCGCCCGGAATAAGAAATCCGGGGGTTGGTCACCAAGCAGCGACAGCATAAAATCCATCTGCACGGATGGTCGTGTGTCGCCGAGTTCGGGAAGGTCCAGGAGCCGGTCGGCAAGTTCGATCTCCGTGAGCCCGAACGTGGCGAGCAGGAGACGTTTGAGCGCCTCGTATTTGTTGTCGCCCGGCGGGCGCCGAAGGATGGACACGACTCGGGCGGCAGTGCCGGGCCCGAGGGCGGAGACCACGTGGTAGTACCGAGTCTCGTCCGCCGTTATGCCTCGGAGCTGAAATTGAGCTTTGGCCTGGACGAACCAAACGTCAGCTTGTGCCTCCCAAAACTCCGGGAGTTTAACTGCGACGGCGTTGGTGGCCATGGCGCGTTCGGTGGTCAGCAACGGCTGGACCAATCGGGGTCACCAGTGTGGATGCTGCGCACACACAACTCGATTGCCAGAGAGGTAGGCCACAACGCGTTGGTAATAAAGAGTCTTTATTCAAATCTCGTACTGCAGCACTGAGCGGGCTCGAGCTTAGAGCCCGCATATATATCCCGAGGCCACGTCTAGTCCCCGGGCGTGACCGATCGGTCGATAGGCGGGGCATGCATTCCAGTTCCCCGCCTGGACGTTCGCGCCACCTGCTGGTGCGCTGAATTAGTGTCCCTTGTGTCCGCCACAATATCAACATTTACCTCAGCGAATGTCAATCGCGGTGTCAGTATTTGATGAACTTATAAAGACTTAGGTGACTTATAAGTGTGACAAGCATGTGCATGGAATTCTTCCCAGAAGAATGAGTGGTCGCATTAGCTTGTACGACTTAAAATGAGCGAGTTTTGTTTTGACGTTTGGGCCAGTTTTACATGTTTTATCCCTAAGGAATGAAACGAACGTTTTCCTGGCTTACAATTTTATTTGAAGTCACACATGCCTCAAAATACACTCACTTATATAGAATTGAACGCTGAATCCGAAAATGTAGGTGAAATTGCCTTGTTTTTTTTTACATTATCTTCTATATATTCTAAATATATATCTGTGCAGTGTCTGTCTTGTGTTGTCTTGTCTTGTGTTGTCACTGAACTACTTGAAACAAGAATAAAATAGTCATTAATGGCGTTCGTTATGGCCAACTCATCTTCTATGTCTATTCCAGGCACAAATATTGGCACGTGATCCGGTTGGTTTCCGGTTAAAACACGGATTTCACGATACCATGCCGAGGGGTGGGAACATTTCAAACGCTGGACACACGTGAAATAACACTCTGTTTTAGCTTTCATGATACTTGACTTGACCTTGCTTATCTTTTCCAATCTATCTATATAATTATAAAATTGAAATCTTGCGTGTTTGTGTGTAACATTCGATCGGTCCGGGGGCGTGGCTTACCCCTTTGAGAGAGTAGTAATATCCACCATTTTATTAACTCGCATAGCTTTGAGGCCTGTTTTGTAGGCCCGTGGTGTCTTGCTCTCTCTCCCAGCTTTATTTCAAATCAAATTCGATATATCGTTTCATTTTTCACAGTCGCTTACATAGTTTTAGACTCGGTTGAAAAAAAACGGGAAGAAAATCGCGCCACGTTGATATACGAAAATACACCGCCTAAAATAACAGGCATACAGTATATATCTTCGTTATTTCATTCAACATTATTACCCGGAAGTAAAATATGTTTCAGGAAATTACCGAGAGATATTTCTTCGATTTTTTTTATTATTTATATGCGCATACACTTTAAATAGGTTTATTTGAAATCTTTAATTTTCACAATGTAATTTATTTGTCATTTGATGATCGGCAAAAATATGTTTCAGGAAATTACCGAGAGATATTTCTTCGATTTTTTTTATTATTACCGCTTCCATCTGATTTCATTTTCATCGATGGTTTTAGACTCGGTAAAAGAAATAATTGAGAACATTCACGCACACACGGGAAATTGCAGAGATATATTTTAAAAATCGCGCAACGTTGATATACGAAAATACACCGCCTAAAATAACAGGCATACAGTATATATCTTCGTTATTTCATTCAACATTATTACCCGGAAGTAAAATGTTTCAGGAAATTACCGAGAGATATTTCTTCGATTTTTTTTTATTATTTATATGCGCATACACTTTAAATAGGTTTATTTGAAATCTTTAATTGTCACAATGTAATTTATTTGTCATTTGATGATCGGCAAAACGATAGCACAAAAACAATACTATTTGCAGGAAGAATGTCGTATCAACCCTCCGACGGCGCTACGGACGCGGACAACGAATCACACCTCACGTCTATGGACGGGAATAGCAACATTCCTTCAAGTTCTCGTGCGGAAGCAGTATCTCCGAGGGGTGCTGAAACAGACGATGGGAGATCACGACGTCTTCAGCAGCAACGAGAAAGCCAAAGGAAGAGACGACATGCTGAAACGCCTGAGCAAAGGTCACAGCGCCTTCAGCTGCAAAGACAAAGGGCAAGGATGAGAAGGAGTGCTGAGACGGAGGAGGTGAGAGCACAGCGTCTTCAGGAGGAACGAGAGAGAGTCAGCTTGCGAAGGGATGCGGAATCTGCAGAGGAGACGTCACAGCGCCATCAAGAGCAGCAAGAAAGAGATCGTATGAGGAGAGATGCGGAATCTGCAGAGGAGACGGCACAGCGTCTTCAGGAGCAGCGAGAAAGAGATAGGATAAGGGAAGTTCTTGAGACAAGGCAGAGAAACACGCAGAATGCAAGAAATTTCACTTCTGCTGACGTCGGTGCGATGGACAAGATTTGTCCACATTGTAGAGCGCTTCTTTTCCAAGGTGAAACAGCTCATTTTTGCTGCACGAATGGAAAGGTGTCCTTGGGAAATCTAGGACCTTTACCCCATCAATTACACAATCTGTTTGCCGGCGATGGACCCACAGCGAACGAATTCCGCAGGAACATCAGACAATACAACTGTCTATTTCAAATGACATCATTTGGAGGAAGCCAAGTTTCTCCTCGGCATGGTGCATGGAGCCCATCGGTCATAATTCAGGGTCAAATACATCATCGTATCGGTTCCTTCTTGCCAAATGCGGATGAACAACCGAAATTCCTCCAAATTTATTTCTTAGATCCACATGACAGCGTACAGTTGAGGATGCGGATACTCACCAATGCTGGTATTCACCGTGATGTAGTTGGAGCATTAGAGACCGTGCTGAGACAAGTGAATCCTTACGTTCACTCGTTCCGCATGGCACGCGAGGAAATAGGCAATTTGCCAGAGGCGTTCGTTCTTATTGATCCCAACAGGAGACCAGCTGGTGAACATGAGAGGAGGTTCAATGGTCAAATCGCTGATGAAGTGGGTGTCGTTGTGAAGAATACTGTCAATCCTCAAGCTACAGCGCGTCACATTGTATTGAAAGCAAGAGGAGGAGCGCTGCAAAGTATTTCTGAGTTGCACCGTTCTTACGACGCACTCCAGTATGTTCTCTTCTTCCCATTCGGAGATGACGGATGGCAGCCCGAAATGAACATGACCAATGGCAGGAGATTGACTGCCATGAAATACTACTCCTACCGAATAATGAACCACGAGGATGAGTTCAACTACCTCCTCAGAGGGGGGCGTCTGTTCCAGCAGTATCTTGTTGATATGGCAGCCAAAATGGAAGGCACAAGATTGGCGTTTATAAGACTGAACCAGGCATCGCTGAGGTCTGCTACATACAGTGGCTTCACTGATGCTCTCAATGACAATGACGATTTGTCCAACATCGGACGCCGCGTACTACTGTCATCGACATTTGTAGGGGGGCCGAGGTATATGATGGAGCGATGTCAAGATGCCATGATGTACGTAAGAAAATATGGTAACGCGACCTACTTCATCACTATGACGTGTAATCCAAAGTGGCCTGAAATCTCCAATAACCTGTTTCCTCACCAAAGTGAGAACGACAGACCGGATCTCATTGCGAGAGTGTTCGAGTTGAAGAAAACGGTGTTCACTAAATACCTCACTGGATCAGAAGGCTTCTTCGGGAACTGTATCGCTCACGTTGTGTGTGTGGAGTACCAAAAGCGAGGTCTCCCTCTCATACACTGTTTGCTGTGGCTCGATGAAGCTTCAAAGCCGAGACCACAAGACTATGATCGATTTGTACAAGCTGAAATACCAGATCCCGATGAAGATCCAGAGGGACACAGACTGGTGTTGAAGCACATGATCCATGGTCCATATTGTTCCACAGCAACTGGATGCTGGAAGAATGGAGCATGCAGACACAGATACCCGCGGTCATATGCTCCGTACACACGGTGCGGAGACGATTCGTACCCCATATATAGAAGAAGATCCCCAGAAATGGGAGGATTTGAAGGGCACCAAGAAGGGAGGCAACGACGACCTGTTACAAATCAGTGGGTTGTTCCCCATAATCTCTATCTCCTGAAAACGTTTGATTGCCACATCAACGTTGAAATATGCTGCTCTATAAAGTCGATCAAGTATGTTATTAAGTATGCCATGAAAGGTAGCGATCAAGCTACGTATGCACTGCGCACAAACGACGAGATAACGGAGTTCTTGACGGGTAGATACATTGGACCTTCAGAGGCTGTTGCCTCCATTCTTGGATTCTCAGTCCATGACAGGAAGCCGGCCGTTATCCGTTTAGGAGTACATCTGCCAAATGAACAACAGGTATTTTTTGCTGGGAACGTTCGTGAACAAAGAAATAATCCCAATATGGCCAAAACCACGTTGACAGAGTTTATGGATCTTTGCAGACGTGACCATTTCGCTAAGACACTGTTGTACGTGGATGTTCCGAGATTCTATACATGGACCAAGAAGAGATGGCAACGAAGAAAACAGGGCAGACCGGTGGAGGGCAACCCTGGAATGTTTGAGGATGACATATTGGGACGAGTTTACACTGTTTCGCCGCGTACTGGTGACCTGTACTATTTCCGACTACTCCTCCACCACGTGAGAGGGCCGACTTCGTTCGAAGTCCTGAGAACGTGTGATAATGTCATTCTACCCACATTCAAAGACGCTTGCAGAGAAATGGGTTTGCTGCAAGGAGATGCTGTCTGGCGCGAGACTCTGGAGGATGCTGAGAGGACACGCCTTCCCAGACCCATGAGGGATTTGTTCGTTGTGCTCCTCACACAAAGTGAAGTCGACAATCCATTGGATCTATGGGAACGTTTCAAGGACGCTATGGCTGAAGATTATCTTCTAGCTCATCGACGATCTGCAAATGATCCCAATATTGCCATCAACGAGCGCCATCATGACTTGGCTCTATCGTATTTGCAGCAGAAACTGCAATTGTTGAACAGAACTGTTGCACATTTTCACTTGCCGACTCCAACGACTGTTCTTCGTCATGAAGGGATTGCCAACATTCACCTACTGAGAGAACTCCAATACGACACGGAGGAACAACAGCGAATCGTAGACGAAAGGCAGCTTCTGCTCAATGATGAGCAGAGAGTTGTCTATGACTTTGTGTGCGGTTGCATCCGCACGAATCAGTCATCAATGATTTTCATTGACGCGCCTGGAGGCACAGGGAAGACGTTTCTTATTAACCTGATTCTCTCTAAAGTGAGAGCGAGTGGAGAAGTTGCCCTTGCGGTGGCCTCATCTGGCATAGCTGCTACCCTCATGCCTGGTGGAAGAACAGCGCACTCAAGGTTCCAAATCCCTCTGACACCGAGGGAAGATGGCGTATGCAACATCGATAAAAATTCCACTATCGCAGACCTCTTTCGAAGTACAAAACTCATCGTGTGGGATGAGTGTCCTATGATCAGGAGAGAGAGTTTCGAGGCTGTGGATCGCACGTTGCGTGATGTATGTGACAAAGACGAGCCTTTTGGAGGGATCTTGACGATATGCTGTGGTGATTTCCATCAACTTCTGCCCGTGGTGAAAAGAGGGTGTGATGCTGACGTTGAGAATGCGTGCATAAAGAAGTCCTACTTATGGCAGAGCTTTGGAATGTTTCACTTGAGAACTAATATGTGACTGACCGACGGAAGTGGGCAGTTTTCAAGATTTTTGCTCGACATCGGCGAGGATAGAATCGAGAAAAATGCGGATGATGAGATAGATTTGCCAGAGGTTATACTGCTGACAGCGAGTGGGCTCGATGAGTGCATCGATACCATATATCCATTATTCGCCAATCCGATGGAGGTTTTTTCAGCAAGGTCTATATTAGTGCCCCTCAACGATATGATGTGAAACATCAATTCAAGATGCATCACAAGGTTCCCTGGTGCTAGCAAGGAGTATGCTGCGTTCAACAGTGTGACTGAGGGTACTGATGCGACGCACTTCCCAACGGAATTCCTAGATTCCGTTGAAGTCTCGGGATTGCCGCCGCACAACCTCGAGCTCAAAAAAGGATCCCCTATCATTTTGATGCGGAACTTGGACCCTCCGAAACTTTGCAACGGGACGCGCATGATTGTTGAGGACATGCTTCGAAATATTATAGTTGCGAGGATCATAAGTTCAACGTTTGAAGGCGAAACTGTAATGCTCCCTCGGATCCGACTAAATCTGTCGGAAGCTGAGGATATCCCTTTGCAGCGCTGCCAGTTCCCCATACAATCCTGCTTCGCAATGACGATCCATAAGGCGCAAGGGCAAACTATGGAGAATGTGCTGGTCTACCTGGAGAAACCGGTCTTCCAGCATGGTCAGCTGTATGTGGCGCTCAGTCGAGGGAAGAGGAAAGAGAACGTGTGAGTTTATGTAAATGGAGGATCGTCGACAAAGAACATCGTCATCAGAAGTGTCCTCTGACAACAAAATCGTGGTAGTCCACGGGTCGCGTGTTTTTTCTAAAAAACAAAAAAAACAAAAAAAAAAACACGTGATCGGAGATAAGGGCCGAAATCACGTGTCACAGATAAGTGATTTAGAACGCTGGAGAGGTGAGCCTTATGGCTTGCTGGCCCAAATAATCTCCCTGATGATGTCCAGCGTTCGCTTTAGTTCTATTCTCATATCTATTCAAACTGACTGACCCAACGGGTCATGGGTCGTCTAGTAATTCAGAATATCTTCATAGTGAAATGCTTCTCACAGCAATAGGAAAATCTATATATATAAAACACAGTTTGTGTGTGTGTGTGTGTGTGTGTGTGTGTGTAATGTTACCGATAGACTCCTAAACGGAGAGGCTCACGTACTTGATATTTGGCACAGACATGGCCATTGAGCCTGGGAATAACATGGCCGACCTAAAAAAAACATTATTTCATAATATATTTTTACCATATTTTTACCTCAGCGCATTTCAGCGAGGAATATTATGCACGGGATCTGACCGGTGGCAGAGCAGCGCGCTGATTCGCTCAGAGCGATCACGTGATGTTCCTTGCCGCCATTAACTCAGTTACGCGTTCGCACGTATTTCAGAGCGAAAAGCGATTGTGTTTTTTCACATTTCAGCAAGGAACATTGCCATTCACACCACATACGTTTTTTTTCCTTTCATCTTTAGATCCATATTTTTTTTCAGCGAGGAATATTATACACGGAATCTGAATCGGTGGCAGAGCAGCGCGCTGATTCGCTCATTCGCGCTCATTGATGACGATCACGTGATGACGTGATCACGAATGATGTTCGTGACGCGATCACGTGATGTTCCTTGCCGCCATAAACTCACAGCAAGTAGCATAGATTTTAGCATGATTAGCATTTAGCATGATTTAGCATGATTTAGTATAGATAGTAGCATGTTTCACATAGATCTTTTTCAGCAAGGAATATTATACACGGATTCTGACCGGTGGCAGAGCAGCGTGCTGATTCGCTCAGAGCGATCACGTGATGTTCCATCCCCGCCGCCAGTTGGCTTCACTTTTCACGGAGTATGAGCGTTCTATATATTTTCAATTCAGTGCGCCCGACTCGCTCACATACTTGATTTGTGGCATAGACATGGCCATTGGGCCTTCACGGTGTAATTTGTGCGAGGCTTTTGTCCGAGTGAGCTTGAGTTGAGAGGGCGAATGTACGGGTTGGGAATATACGGGTCTCCCTTCCCCCACCCGGCAACGCCGGTACTGGAGGGCGTCACAGGATCGGTGAGTCTCCAAAATCCGCTTCGTGCTGTTGCGAAGATTCAGGACGATGTCGTGATTGTTGTGCTGCTCTCCGACCATGAGAACTGCAACGTCATTGTTGACTGGCCCTCCCCTTCCCTCCCCCTTCCCTCTCCCCCCTCCGTCCTCCCCTCCCTTCCCCCTACCCCCTCCCCTTCTCCCCTCCCGCTCCCTTTTCCCCCTCCCCCTCCCTTTTCCCCCTCCCTTTTCCCCCTCCCCTCCCCCTCCCTTTTCCCCCTCCCTTTTCCCCCTCCCCTCCCCCTCCCTTTTCCCCCTCCCCCTCCCTTTTCCCCCTCCCCCTCCCTTTTCCCCCTCCCTTTCCCCATCCCTTTTCCCCCTCCCTTTCCCCCTCCCCCTCCCTTTTCCCCCTCCCCCTTCCCCTCCCCCTACCCCTTCCCCTCCCCCTACCCCTTCCCCATTTCCCCCTCCCCCTACACTCCCCCATTCCCCCCCAACCCTCCCCCCTTCCCCCCCAACCCTCCCCCTCCCTCTCCCCTCTCCCCCCCCCCCCCTCCCCTCCCCTCCCCCGCCCGGCAATGCCGGGTACTTCTGCTAGTATATAATAACACATGGAAGTGGAACACAAAGACCAACCACAACCACAACCACCACAGCTAGATGATAGCAGCAAAAACAACAACGACTTGTTATGAACCTGTTTCCGCATGGCTCTCTTCATATTACATCCTCATTGAGACTCACAGATATATATATTTAAAAAGTCATACCAAAGACTCATAAATAGCTCCGTGGGGGGCTGGTGGTATTTACCCACAATTTCTGAGAAGGTTTTAAAATAAATTACCTGAATTTGAGGTAAACCCCCTCGTTGAAGCAAACCCCCCCCCCCCCCCCCTTTTACCCTCTCTAAATGGATGAAACCATGGTCCAGGTATGGTGAGTTTGGTCTGGATCTGTCTGGCGGTTCCTAAGAGGATTTTTGAATGAAATACCGATAATTGTGGCAGAACCCCCCTTTCATTCCCTTTATAGGGGGTGCATCTGCAGGGGAGCACAACCCCATGAGGTATTGCTGTCCTGATGCATCGTACCAAATTTGGTCCACAATCGGTCGGGTAGTTTGAGAGGTTTTAGTCAAATGTTAACGGACGTACAGCAGGACAGCCGGACACCGAGACCCATTATATGAGGTTATTTCGGAGAAAACAATGCTGGGAAGGCAATGGCAAACCACCCAGTATAACCCTGGGCATAATCTAAAACATATAATACAAGAGTGGCTATAACCTGTCTTCTTTGTAATTTGGTTGGCCGGTTTGGTGTTCCCACCTGAGCACTTGGCTCACGTTGCTAGAATCTCAGGTTAATATCCCATACTATATATGTCCTCACCATATTGCCAAGCTCCTTCATGAGCCTTAGGTCACTTTAGAAATTAAATAAAAATGGATACCATGGTAAAAGTGCTCGAGCTTAGCTTTGGAGCTAAACCATAGCCATCAATGCCCTTTCTGGTTTTAACCCCCGACAATGCTAGAGTTCCAAACGGTTAAAGATCTACTGCGTAGCCTGTAGGGCAATGCCGTCTGGAACAGTTTGTCTGTCCGTCTGGTGTATGTGTGTATGTCCATCACAAATGTCCACCAATAAGAGCTGATGATCTGGTCACATGACAGGGGACAGCAGATCCGCCACTCAGCAGATCCAAGCTCGGCTACGCCGTTGTTGGACCATCTGTCTTGTTTTCCCTAGACTAACATGCCGCACTCATTGTGGAAGCATGCACTCCTGGTAAATGTAGAAACATCTTTAACAGTTTCGTGTGCATCAACTTGCTCTCACCGATCACGCAGAACGGTTTTCGAGCAAAGCGAAGGCGGCCACGCCATCCTCGGTACCGGGAACAGCAGCCAGCGGCCCAAATCCTCACCATGTATTCGACACCGAAGACCACTATCATGATGTACTCCTGTATGACATGTGCGTGCAGAACATTATTCAGAGAGCAGCAATTACATGGTGTAATGACAAGTGCTACACAGTGAAATAAATTGAGAGGATGCGCAGTTGCGCACTCTTACTCAACCCTTTCCGTGGAAGTGTTCATCTACCTGAAGCAAAGGTGAACATATGAGGCTGGTAGATTCATTTGTTAACAGGTTCTGTCATTTTTAACCTCTGTCATAAAGGGATTGAAGGTTCTGTCATAAAGGGACAGGGAAATGTGGTGTGTGTGTGTGTGTGTGTGTGTGTGTGTGTGTGTGTGTGTGTGTGTGTGTGTGTGTGTGTGTGTGTGTGTGTGTGTGTGTGTGTGTGTACAGCAGGTTCGATTCCCGGTTTGTAATTCTTCCCTCTCTGAAATCTCTATCACTTCTAATCTCTTTCCCTATCCCTCTTCACCTTCACCCCTCCTCTTCCCCGCACTTTCCTACAGAGCAGTCATGCACACAGAACAACATGCACACAGTAGATTACAAGACACATACGCATTGCAATACCAATCAATGCCATTTCCACACTGCCATCGCCGCCACACACGCCATTCCAGCGCCAACCACACTGTGCCAGTTCAGCACTACAATCACTGCCTTGCGAAGCCATTCAACACCGAGTATGCTGCAGTGACGTGAAGTGACGGAAACTGTGAAGGAAGTAAGGACTGGGGTGCACTGCAGCGCTGGGAATGTGCATGTCCAATGGAAGCAAGAACTGGGTGTGAGCCAATGAGAAAGCTTCGCTCCCAAAGGCCACGCTCCACCCGGGAGGAATAAAAGCCAGAGATTTATAGGATTTCCCAGTTGAATGAGGCACACCGTATTGTGTTTTAGTGTTGAGGCAAAATGTGCAAGGGGTTCTTTACGTGCTAAGTGTTAAGACCTTTTTGTGTGACACTGCATCTTTGTAAATACGTACTTGCTTGTAAACACGTGCCTTTGTTAACTCATTATAGACTTTCCAAATCTGCTCGGTCGTCTTTTTCCTCCATTGGTTAGACATATTGCGTCATAAGTATACGGGAGGTCGTACCCCACTGATTCCCTATGGTAGACCAGCCAACGTCCCACTTGGTTCTGCTCGGCCGTACCTAGTTAATAAATGAAGGTGGGGCATCGAGACCATGGTTCCCCATCTGGGATAACTAAACCACCGGGAAGGTTAACGCGAGATTTAGGCGAAGGGACCCGACCAGATTTAGTTGGTCAGATGGCGGTGTCTGTGGTTGCTTAGCAATCCATTATGCCACGGCTTCAGGTCATCATCAAATACATCATCTGTGGCCTGTCGGCTTCAGGGTCAAAGGTTGGGCAGCTCTTAGAGAGGCCACTAGCGGCCCAGCCGGTAACCCCGTAAAAATATATTTATTTTATTTAGGTGTTGTTTTTGTCAAGTTTAGTTCTCATACGAGCGGATGAGGACGGACTTGGCATTTTGAAATGTTTTCTAGGTTGTATTTTTGTACCAAAAAGGGGTTACTCAATAAATAACCTGTACTGTACAAACATGGAGTTGATATAAACTTTTGAAAGTGCAGGTGATGACTTCTTACTATCCCTTATGAGTTGAAATCCATTGTAATGCCAATATATGATCCCAGAGCACAATCTGCTTCTTATTTCCAATGCTGACCTATACCAATTCTAACCACCCCTCCTCCCCCACACACCTTCCCCAAACCAAACCCCAACCAGACCAGTATGAGTAGGCATTCTGCAGCAAGCTCTTCATACAGTGGGATGGTGGAGAATACCGACAAAATGAGGCAGCACGATACCAGCAGGAACCTGTGGGAAGTAAACACACCAGTGGAGAATCTTAGGCCATAACAATGTTGCCTAAAGATCTTTCAAAGGTTTCTCATTCATGGATACTCATGGGGCCTTACCAAAAACAAACAACAGGCATTTTAAGGCCATTTTCCCTGCTAGAGCGGGGGTTAGCCTTGCGGTCCCCATGATAATCTTCTCCATTTTGCCCTATTTTCTGCATGGGGCCTTACCAATGGTATTAAATCAGGAACAGTTCTAATAAGACAAGATGGTTAAACAGAAATTGTTCAACCTACATGTGGAATTTCATCAAAAGGTACTCCTGTGAAACATACCTCGAGATCTTTAATGTTTATATGATGGGACATCGAAAGGATGTGAACCTCTACAGTGCAGACCGCTCCCATCCGCATACCAAAGGTATAGCTCAGAACTGGGCAAGGAAGGTGCTATCATGGCAGTCCAGGTGAGGAAATCAGAAAAATAAACCATCAATGCAGGATGGTAGTTTGAATTATTAAAATATCTGCAATTATATTGTCGCGTAGATGGGGCCACTAACGAGGTGCCGCAGTCACAAAGCAATATGCTTTGTGAATGGCCGAAATAATGGAGGCTGCTCCCGAATGGAGAACACAGCTCCTTCTCCCGGATGGGATCTGTATCCTCTATAAACGAGTTTCTTATCATAATTTATACCTCTTCCGGGGATTTCCAAAGGAGCCGAAACACTTTGCGGGTGCATGGAAGGTGGGAATCAGGCTGACATGTACTCTTAAAGAAAGAAAAATGGTTTATTCTCATGAGATAACATACAAGGAGAATCCCGTAGAAAATATAGACGAACGATTGAATAAATAAATCCACAACGATACAGAAATGGAAGTTCAAGAGCAATATGAGCGCTAAATCATTCACGCACAAGAGGGGTGCAGGCAAGGTCTTAAAACATACAGGTGGACAGGTCTCCAGAGCACAGGATAGCACGGGGGGAATAATCTGGGAGGGACGAGCACATTCCCTGACCACACTATCAGCTGGCACTACAATAACGACAACGACTAACCAGTCTCTGACTGAATTGATCTGGTCTGAACTCCTGCCAGCATCCGTGTGCAGCCTTTTATCCCCTCCCCGGGACACAGCCACTTCATAGCCCGACACTGGCCAATGAGGTGGAACATCGCCGCGGGAAAGTCACGCAGAGCGATGCCAACAGCATCGCCCGAACAAATGGCACGCCAGCTTTCAGACCGCCAATGGTGTCATACCTTCCAGCTCCTTGTGATGGCTGGTGCCATGCCAGTCTCCTTACAATCAGAGTGCAGACCATGAGGGGGGTTGCATCAGCCCGCATATGAACTGCCAACACATCGACATCGGCCCCTCCCCTCAGATGGCTATACAGAGACAACGCATACAAACTACACTTGACTACCTCATCTGTCAACTCTACTGCCTCTCAAGGCATACACGATAACAGGACAACTTCACTCCAACTAGCCCTTGGCAAAATAAAATAATCTAACCTACGCGAAAACACGGACCATGCTAACATAGCATCCGAGCTCGTACGTACCCCTCCAGTGTAACAATATGTTACATTTGCCATGTGCCCACATTTGCATGTAAATTTAATTATTTACCCTTCCGCCATCATTGCCATCTCACTTGCACCATCTTGCCTTTCTGCACATGCATTAAAGTAGGAACCATGTGATTATTGGTCACAAACGATATAAAAGAGAATTCCCCTCAAAAACTAGAGTTCACAGAACACCTTACCCCACGCAATCTTGAGATAAACATAATAATATAACTAGAGGAAAAATATTATATGACTAAAACATGGGCCTATGGGCGGCAAATTTGATTGGTGGAGATTATGTAAAATGCTGTAATATTTTATCCAAAAACTTCTAAACGGAAGGCTTTTCAAAATGCCGAAAAGGGAATTTGTGTTCTAGTGTCAAAGTATATAATTCAATTGAAATAACATATTTTAAAGCTTGTAAGAAAAAAAAAAATCCGAAGTTTACCACCGTTGATTCATCGACTTTTACACCACCTTATTTAAGTTAGTTCATTACGTTAGTTTGTCGTGCCTGCTGCTTATGTCCTTTATGTTGTCACTAAAAACAGTAAGTTTCCTGTTTGGAATTCAATATTTTTTGACTGTCATCCACGAAGACAGAGTAAACTAGAACAATGTGACTGTGTCGGCAATATGCCTCGGCATAGTCCCACAACAGGTAGATGCCATCGTTCACTGTCCTAAAAATAAACAAGTTTGATTTAAATCCCTTCAGCTGTTCTCAAGTATCACATTTTTACCCGACATGACAGGTTTCACATCGATCGGCGAAGCAGTTTCAGAGAAGGGATTTTTTAAAATATCGGCTTTCAAGCTAATATGGCTGCCATACTACATGGCATATGACCTTAAAATGTACACTCTGCATATGTATGGGTAGGAGATCACGTTTGTGAAGTTTCGTGTTGATCGGACAAGGTTCCTTTTTCTATCCAATATGGCTGGCAAACCACGTGACCTATGACACCATTTTCAAACTATATGCAACAGTGCTGTTAGATGATATTTGTAAAATTTTGCATCGATGGGGTGAGCGGTTTCAGAGATGATTATTTAATTTTTTTCCTTCAATCCAATATGGCTGCCAAACCATGTGACCTATGATGTCATAAATTTAATATTTCAATACAAATGGGTCATAGATCATGCGCTTGCAATTTCAGATTTTTAGGACAAGGAATTCGATTAAAACATTTTTGGCTGGTATACCACTTCACCTATGATGTCATCATTATCAAGCTTTTGTTCCCCCTTGGGAGTACTTGACAATGTGCCAAGTTTTAAATTTTTCCATTCAGCAGTTTCCGAGAAATATTTTTTTAATTATTTGCTTTTAATCCAAGATGGCTGCCATACCACGTGACCTATGACATCTCAACTATCATAAAAACATTCTGCATGGGTGTCAGTCCTACCCTGAAAGTTTCGTCTCAATCGGACATGTGGTTGCTGAGAAAAACGAGATTTAGCCCGTATGAACGGACGGACAATTTGAAAACATAATGTCTCCGGCGACTTCGTTGGCGGAGGCATAAAAATTATCTCGCTCCTCTCTGCGCATCCGGACAAATTCAGAGCCAAAGTACTGCTAAACTACAGGTTTGTTTTCCGATTCATGTTCAAAATATTACATTCAATTGAAATCAAGTTGTTCCTCGATCGTAAAGCGATGTTTGTAAGAGCACAGAGGCAAAGACCGACAAAAATTTTTTATTTAATTTAATTTAATTATTTACAAATTTAATTGCATCGATCAGCAAAGAGGCACAGACCGACAGAAGTAAACAAATTGCTTAACCCCGCTTTTGGGTTCACCTGCGCAGGGTAATTATGAATCTACACACATTAAGTCTACACAATTATTAATCTACACAAATTTGAACAACCATGGTGTTTCAGGTGAGATTTATTCTCGTTAGCAAACAAAGTTCACCAAATGCGAGTGAGATCTGAACAAGGGAGAGTAGAAATATGTAAGTGATCTACTGAATTAACAAATAACTACGCAAATGGTATATCAGTAAGACCAGTGCTCGGTAGAACATATCCTGTGGGGATTATGTCAACAGACTTTCCACTCCAAGTTGCCCCCAGGTCTGGTATCACATGATGAACTGCCTGAGGGGATGCCCACAAATATTCCCATCTGCCATTCTTATCTTGGGAATAGCAAGTCCAAAATGTCTGAGAAAATACACTCCTCAATCCTCTTTATGCCATTTAGCCAGGCTCCAAGTCTGTACAAGTAAAGCCTCTATCTTTGGGGTCGAAGCTCTTTCAACAAACTCCAAAAAATTTGAACTCCAAAGGGATCCGTGGAGGATTTAAAAACAAAACTGTTTTGGTGTTCCACATTCCCTACTGCGAGGGCTGCTGCCAACCGGCAACACAATACCCTCTTTGCTGCCGGTGATATTTCGGGCTTATGGAAAGACAGCAGAGAAGTCTCAACCCCATATGCAGTCATTCACCCGGTCACGCACCAACCAAGTGGAATGTGCTCAAAACGACTGCTCAATCTCTGTGTGTGATCGGTGAAGAGCAAACGAGCTTTTTCAACTTAACTTGGCTCATGTGGAGCACGACAATTCTCCAAGCTGTGGAAAAGGTTAAAAATAAAAAGATGGAACCTTTTATCTCTACATTAACAAAGTTCACAACTCACCTCCTCCAATACCCAAACACCCCACTGTGTATCCTCAGGAGGACCACGCTTTCCTTCTCTTCCTTCTAAAACTCCCAACCTTGATGGCATTTCATATGGCTGCCTGCTCATCCTCCGAGAAGAGTTATACCCTTCCAAGCATAAGAGTTTGACAAAAACATTTTGCATTTTGATAGTTTAATTTCCCTGGCACAGAAACTGTGTTAATACAAACATTATTTGTATATATATATATATTGTTACGGATTCGTCACTTCCGCTGGGGTGGTTTTCACCCACTCGACATGTTTCTGATATTATGTATTATTATTATTATTCTCAAAAGGTTTACTATTCAGGAACAGCTATCTAAAGTTAAAAAAGGTGAACGTAAAATGAGACAGGAAATCTGATCGTGACCCGGAAGAAAAAGGTGGAAGGAGAAGAAGTCGTGAAGAAAAGGTGGAAGACGAAACGTGGCTTGAAGCTCCGTTGCGAGCGTGGTTGAGCAAACGTCGCGAGTGGACTTTGAGTCCTTGAAAGGAAGTTCGTGCGATAGGTGATATCGCCGGAGTATTGTGGAGCCTGCGTAGTCGGGTATTGGCATTGAGATTCCGGAGAATCCTTGCCTAGAAGCTCTGGCTCGAGTGAGAGCCGTCCGCCATTTCGCCCAGCGTGCTACCTTCATCGGAAAAGGTTTTTGTCGCGTCGGTTGGGCTTATCCTCCGGTGGTTTGCCGGGGACAGCTGTGCAATAAAGCGGCGTTTGAGGAGTACATGGTGATTCGCTGATTGAACGGCAAACGCGTACGTCGGCGCGCGTCTTTGGAGATTTTCCATTCCACCGTGAGTTTGCTGGGTGTTGGACCACGTGACTTCGGTGTCGCGTCGACTGCCTACGCCTCACTTGATCTGGATCGGACATGGTTCCAACGATCGCTGGAGTGAAGCAACCTTGGAGGGTTATAGAGACATTGAGGAGGGCTCGGTTCCATTTCCTGGGAGTGCCGTGAGTTTGGGGTTAAGTTACTAGATAAGGTGGTACCATCTTAAGATATTGATTGTAGGGTTGATTACTATTATTGTTGTATCGTGATTCTTGTGTGCTCTTTAATATATTATTTGGTTGTGGATAACTCATGGTGTGGTTTCCTTATTGATTTCGACACGGAGTAGTATATATTTTTCTGCCGTGATTCCTCCCGGGGTTCGGAGGTATACCGAGACCAGGAGGTCGGGGATGAACACGTAACAAAATATATATATATATCTAAAGCATAAATAAATAAATATATATATATATATATATATATATATATATATATATATATATATATATATATATATATATATATATATATATATATTTGCGGTTGGGAGTATATAATATATATATCTAAAGCTTTGCATATATATATATATATATATATATATATATATATATATATATGCAAAGATTTGCGGTTGGGTGTAAATCCAAATGACTCCATGGTAAGATCTCCAACCTTTAATTGAACAAACAATGACAACGTTTCGATTAACAACATGTGACAAAGCCACACGCCTCCGTTAATCTTCCTCAAGAGTGATAAAATCATCTCAACATCCCCTTATATGCAAAGTGGGCGGGGTATATGCAAAGTGGGGTGGGCAAAGCTGGACAGCCAATTAAACCGTATCACACCGCTCTCGTGAACGGAGACGTTACTGACCAAATTTAAAAATAAACCGCATATTAATACATGAGGTGGGCATCATACATGAGACCATAAATAAAACTTTTTCCTCCATTAATTTCACCATTGAAGAGGAGAAAAATGGAGCCCTTCCCTTCCTGGATACACTCGTAGCAAGGGATCCCAAAGGAGCCTTAAAGGTAACGGTGTACAGAAAAGCAACACACACTGATCGCTACCTTGATTTCAATTCTTGCCATCCAATGGAACACAAAAGATCGGTGGTGCACACCCTCTCAAAAAGAGCACGTGATTTACCATCTACCTTTGAAAACAAGATGAGTGAGGTGGACCATCTTCAAAATGTGTTAAGGGCAAATGGTTATCCTGACAGCTTGCTACCCAACAGGAAAACGATAAGGGCTTCCCCACACAACAGTCTGAGACCGAGAGAACAACCAAAGGGTTTGTATGTTCTGCCTTTTGTACCAGGGGTTTCACAGAGGGTCGGCAGAATTTTGAAATCGGCAGGAGTGAGGGTTAGTTTCACACCAGTTTTCACCCTTCGCCAAGCTCTTATGAGGGTCAAGGACAAGCTTCTGAGGAAGGATAGGTCAGGGGTGGTATACGTAGTGCCCTGTGGGTGTGGAGCTGAGTATGTGGGTGAAACCAGGAGGACCTTAGGTCAATGTATTGCTGAACACCAAAAAGCATTTGAATGTAATTATCCCGGCAGATCTGCTATTGCCAAACACGGCCTTAAGGAAGGCCACACACCTTTATCGGATATGGTTAATATTTTGGGTTCCACACCCAACAGAAACAGAAGACGTGTTTTGGAGGCTTGGCACACAAAAGAAACTGTTACCTCGATCACACAAGAGGTCGTTGACTTACCGGTAGCGTTTGACCCACTCTTGTGTAAACGAAGCAGGCATTCCGTACTTTGAGCAACGAGTCCACATAATATGTCACACAAGTTTTTTATTCGGACAATTTGCCCCCTCACCCTCCTCCCTCCCTCCAAACCACCCCTCTCCCAAACCCCCCCTCTGCTTCCGCCCCCCTCTGGTTCCCCCCCCCCATTGTATCCCCCCTATTACCCCCCCCCCCCCTTCCCGCATTCCCCTTTACCGCATAGGGCCACATGTGATGATCTTGATATTATGGCAATTTTATTTTATCTTTAAAATTTTTGCTTTAATATTGTTGCGGATATGGGATTTGGCCTCCATATCCGCTTGTAAATATTCCCCTATTTCCCCAATACTCCCCAACTATCCCCAATCCCCCATTCCCTAGTCCCATTGTCTGTAAACAACACTCTGTAGAACCGACCTTCCCCTTTTTCCCCCATTAAATGTCGTGCCCAGGTCCACCGCATCTCACGTAGACAACTTTCGGACATCTTGCTAGTTATTCTTAGTCTATGTCAGTTAAGGACTCGTTTCCATTAATTCTGACTCTTCGTTGCACCAGAATGTGATTGTATGGCACCAGTAGTGAGTTTAGGACCTCCCAATACCTCCCCCCAACCTCATCTCCGCATCCTCCCATCATCTCATGGAACAACAACAACTACAACCAAAGCGGGGGCGGCGCGGCCGCGGTGCGGGGAGTGGGCGTCCTCACTCCGGCTCGGTTAGCCGCCATGGCCCATGTGCTCCAGGTTACGGGGTTACCACGAAGGGGCTGGCTGTCAGCTCCTCGTCAGGGGTGGAGCCCGGTAACCCCCCGCAGCCAGTGAGAAGCGGCGGGCCGATTCCATCTGGGGCGGAGCTAACGAGCCGAGGGCGTGTCACTCCCCGCCGGATATGCGCAGCCACTTACCGGACGTGAGGTCAGATGCGCCCCCAGCTTGGAAAGACAAGTCGCGACCTCCGAGCGCTGAGCGACCTCCCCGCATCTTTGGACCGGACCGGGTCGATTTTGCCCCTGAGCCAAGGTGCACCTTGAGCCATCGAATACCTGCCCCTCCTTGCCATCAATCCCCGTGTGAGTCAGTTTTGTCCCGTTTATCTGTGGTCTGTCGGGAATAAGATAAGTGTGTCTAAGTGCCTATCTTCCTATGCTGTCTCTCTCATCCCTGTAATCTAACCTTCCGCAATATTATAACCTCTCCGGAGGCCTTGAGAACTGTACCCCTGGTGTCGTGTCATTTAACCTAGCCGTTGTGTCCTTTCCTTCATTGATCTAGCGTAGCGCGACTCGGCCAACGTTCGAGTATAATCGGGTAACTTGTGCGAACACGGCGGCCATTCCGCTCGGCCCATCATAACATCTAAGTCGTGTCCGTAACAATTGGTGTCAGGAGTGTCGGATTCGGACCTGGGACTAAATTCATTTAGCCCAAATTTTGGAACACCAATTGTACCATTAGGGTAACAATTGGTGTCGAGGAGTGAGATTCGATCCGGAGCGCGTTTTACGCGCTCGAAATTATAACGGCGAAATTTGATTGTGTTTTACAAAATATAAAAACCCGAATTTTGAAAGTCGCGCTATGGCAGACCAAGTCGGCTGGGGTCCGGTAGAGGAGAGTGAGGCAGGGTCGATCCAGGACCAAATTGAGGGACATGAGGAGAGCGAAGCAGTGAGGGTAGCAGACGCACAAAATAGCGTCGTTGCGCCCGACGTTGCGGGCGCGCAAAATGGCGCCTCGCAAGAGCGCGCGGTAGCCGAGCCCGCTGTATCAACGGGCTTTAACATGCAGCCGATTGACATGCAGGCCCTCATTGCGCAGCTACAGGCAGCTGTACAGATGAGTATGGGGAGCCAAATTGAGCGATTGGGTGAGCGGTTGGGAAACCAAATTGTGGGAATGAGGGCTGATAGTGAGCGATTGGAGGGCCAAATGGGGGTAATGGGAAACCAAATGGGGGCAATGAGGGACGAAGCGAGGGGTACCGGTGAGGGGTTAGACAAGAAATTTGGGAAGTTAGACAATAATTTTGAGGAGTTAGACAAGAAATTTGGGAAGTTAGACAATAATTTTGAGGGGTTAGACAACGGGATAAAAGAGGTAAAGAATGGGTTAATGGGGGTAGAAAACAGAATGGCCGCTCAAGAGAATCAAATGGAAGGGATGCAAAAGGGGTTAGACGGGTTAGAAAACAGAATGGAAGGCAAATTGAGGGACATGAGGGACCAAGCGGAAAGGGAAGTTAAACAAATGGGGCAGCAGATAGAGGGGGTCAGAATGGGGGTAGAAACCAAACTGGATGCTCACAGGGAGGAAATGGAGCAGATGAGGGTGGCATCTGGGCAGGAGATGCAAGTGATGGGAGAGGAGATCAGAAGAGGTGTGAGTGAGGAGGTCGGAGGAGTGCGCGAGGAGGTGAGGCACTGTAAGGAGCGCATGGAGAAGGAGGTGAGAAAGGGGACTGTAAAACTGCAAGGGGGTATAGAGGAGTTGACGCTGGGAGTAGAGCAGCTGACGGAGGGACAAAAAGGACTAACGGAGCAGGTTCAAAGGAACACTGCGGTATTAGGAGGTTTAAAAGCGACACAAAATGACCTAAAAAATGACTTGGTAGCGACGAAGAGGGAATGTCAGATGGTACGTGAGGGACTGACAACGAGGTTGGACGAGGTGATAGAGGTAATGGAGACGAAGGACCGGCAGGTGAGGACGCACATGGAAACGGTCAAGGTAGCCTTGGAGGATGAGCTTGAGGAGACGTACCGGGGAATAAAAGAGGTGAAGCAGAAATTAGAAGAAGTGGAAGAAGGGGTGAGCGAAATTAAGAAGCGACGGAGAGGGGATAAGAAAGAGATAAAAGAGGAGATGAAAGAATTGGTCCAAAGTCTGTGTTTGGATCGTGATGATGTGCTCATTAACCGGATGAGGGATTCGCAGGTGATGGAGGAGAAGCGAAGAGGAAGAGGACCCGGTGTAAGTGGTGACCAATATGGTCGTGCGTATGATGCGCCAGGTGATTTAAGAAGCTTGGGGGTCGAGATGGACCCGGGTGTTCGTGAGAGGCCGTTGGTGAAGTGTGCGACAGGTCTGGTGTGCGAAAAAGGAGGTGTGCGGGAAAGTCCGACTCTGGGGTGTGTGAGGAAAAAGTGCGTGCCAAGGAGTGAGGGTGCTGGCGAGAGTGAGTCGGTCGTAGCGCGTGTGCGAGGGAGCACATGGAAGCGCGGTGTGGTAAGTGTTACAGAGGGTGTGACGGGAGAGTGTGCGCGAGAAAGGTGTGTGACAGACAGGTGCATGGGGAAAGAGTGCGCTGTCAAAGGCAAGGAAGAATGCACGCCTGTGGTGAGTGTTACAGAGGGTGTGACGGGAGAGTGTGCGCAAGAGTGTGCGCGAGAGAGGTGTGTAACGGACGGGTGCATGAGGAAAGAGTGCGCTGTCAAGAGTAAGGGTGAGTGCGCTGTCAAGAATGGAGGTGAGAGTAGTGAAAGTGACAAGGAGCGTGAGTTGGTTGTGACAGGTGAGAAAGGAAGCACACCTGGAATGGTAGAGCGTGAGTGGGAATGCACGCTGGAATTGGTAGTGAGGCACGTGGTTGGGTGTGCGAATGAGAGCACACCTGTGATTGTCACAGTGGAGGTGACCGAGGAGGGGGCGCGAAGAGGTGTGTTGGTGAGGTGTGCGACCAACGAATGTGTGCCAAAGTGTTCGGTGGTCAGGTGTGTGACCAAGGCTGTGAGTGGAATGAGGGTACCTGGGTGTGTAAGGAAAGGTACGAGGAGCATGGGAACGGCTGGATGTGTGAGCAAGGAACGGGCTGCGGGGTGTAAGCATGCAGGTGAAGCATCGACGTTAAACGGAGCAGCGGTTAGGTCGACTTTTAGCCGAATCGGGCCCTCGGTGCGTGCCGGGCCTCGCTTTGAACGGCCGCGTCCGTGCTCCACTAGGCGGAGCTGGCAGCCCGATAGAAAGGGTCGTCATGGCGACCACTTTTTGTTGAGGCAGTCCGGCAGGTCGAGATCGGGACATTGGATGGCTCCACGCCGAGATGGTGCGTGGGATCTCGGCCCGGGTAAGCCCCCGTCCCTGCACCGAGTGCCGGACGCATCCAGCCGCTGGCACAGAACAACCCGCATTCATGGCTTGGCTTTACGAAGCCGGGCTTTGGACAGGAATTGGCGCACCGAGAGGCATTAGTGAGTAGACTGGGTGATGAGGTTAGTGTTTTGGACCCAAAATTAGAGAAAAACAAAATTTGATGATTGGCAAGGGATTGGCAGTAGTGATTGGCAGATGATGGGTAGTGATTGGCAAATTTTTGATTTGTTGAAATTTGATGTGCAAAATTGGTAGTGAGCGATGGGCCCGATGTGGTGGGATGGCAAATCCACCATCCTTCCCATGGTGGGGGCAAAGGAGCAATAGTTTATGGGGTGTATGGCAGTGAAAACTAGCCCGGGTGGGTTAGGATATTGATAGGGCCCTAGAAGATGACATTAGGTGACGTTAAGGTTAGTTAGTGACTGATACCTGTGGTGGGGACGCAGGTAGATTAGTGTGGATTATAATGACGAGGGAGCGCAATAGTTTAAAGGGACGACTGGGAAGCGCAAGTTTCAGAAGGGAGTAGTTAGCTGAGATGATGCCGTGTGTGTGAGAATTGAACAGGTGTGATTGCACAGGTGTGCAACTGGACAGGTGTGTGGAGCAGTGTATGAGTAGTGAGTGTTGTGGATCAGCGCGAATGCGCTTGGGGAGAGAAGGGTGCAGGTGGCACCAGGTGTGAGAGCACAGGTGTGCAAGTAAAGGTGGTGTGGAGAGAGTTGGAGTAAGTGGTATGGAGTGGTGTGCATGGTGCGAAGGTGTGAATGGGGGAAGAGTGGACCCCCATCACGGATACCCGGGGCGGGTAGTGTAAGTGTAGAGGGTATAGGTAAATTGTGGTTGGATATTGGCATTTGTGGTGCGGATGCAGAATGGTGTTGTGGATGGGTGCATTAGTGTTGTGGAAATGGCTGGGCGTGTAGCCTGTTAGTGTGTGTAGTTGGTTGGGCACTCCACCACTGTGAGGATGTCGGCCAGGTGAGGCCGCAGGTGGGCGCTGGGAGCCGGTAGTTGTGGATGGGGCCCGAGGATCCGGAGGACGGACCCGGGTAGCCCAGTGCCAGAGAGGGCACCGAGTGGGGAGAGCGCCAGAGGGCCTTCCCCAGGTAGAGAGGTTAGGGTAAGGAGCAGGCAAGCTCGGAGGCAACTGCAGTGGTGGAGGTGTACAGGTGGGTAGACCCGCTGGGAGAGGTACACGCCACAGCCCAGAAATTGTGCGAAGGCACCGGGAGATGAATCGGGGGAGTGAGACCCCAAATTGAAAAGCACCACAGTTTGGTCAATGGGAATTGGTTTTTAGAACCCATAGTGTAAGAGGGCCAATGGTTTGGCAGGAGAAAGACCCCGGGTAATGTAAAGTTGTTAAAGTCATTTAGGAAATAGTTAGGATTGATGAACCTGTCGCACCATACGCAGCCACTTGCCTGAGGTGGTGATGATGACTCCACACCTGTGTTTTCTTTGTTCTGTTGCAGGAAATGAGAATTGCTGTGAGGATTTGTGAGACGCCTCACGACGTGGATGAGACATTGGGGTGATTCCATCTCTCCCTTCTTAGGAGGGACTGATGATGAATTGGTGATGGCAAATTATGATGTTGAGTTGGAGATGGCAAATTTTGATGAGAGTTGAAAATGGCAAATTTGATTGGTTAGGAGGGAGAGAAGACGAATTTGGTTTATGGGAGGAACGGGGAAGACAGTAGGGACGTTTGTTGATTGGTAAAGTAGATGTTTATGGGTAGTGTTGTGTTTTGTGGATACAGTAAGGGGTAAGGGAGGGGCCATGTAGGTTACCTGGTGGGGGGGGGGGCGTACGGTAGGAACGTACCTGTCTCACCTGGTTCCCATGTGCCCCCAGTGTGCATTACCTTGCATTGCGTGCACTTTTGCGCCCTTACCACCTTACTCACTTGTCTGCTTCTTTTGTCTCCCACCTCCGAGGATCTGGCTTTGGGGCAGAGAGAGAGGAGAGAGAGGTGCTGGCTCCGCAGTTGTGGGCCTGCACTTTCGCTGCTTGCTGCCTGGATCGATACACCATATGGACCGCAATTTTGGTGGCCACCCACAATGGACCGCAGTTCTTTTGCGGCCAAGCACCACCCATTGATGGACCTCTGGGTCAACGTGGCACCTATGCCAAACAGGTGAACCACTAATAGTTGGCCCCCTTGACGGCCACAATAAAGAAATGGACGCGGTTGGCGCCTTTCTTTATTTTGAAAGAAGTAAGAAGGCCAAGTGCACCACACGAAGGCAAGACCAGCGGCAGAACATCGGCCGGCTGCGACACCACCGGTGATTTATAAACACTTTATTGGTGCACCGGATGGTGCTGATTGTACATGATGGGGTGGTGCTTTTGGTGCTTGGAAGGGGTGCTCTGCACATTATTAAAGGCCGTAAGGCCACAGAGCACTCGTGGGTTGGTGTATCGATGCTGGCATGCGTGCTCTCTCTATGCATAACATCTGCATGTGTTCCTCCAAAAACAGGTCCTGGATCGTAGTGTAAATATCAGCGTAGTCTTGTGTAAATAATGCTCCCTACCGGCTGTATGTTTAGTTTGCGAATTCTTTCCGTGATTCGGTTATCCTGTGGGTGTGTTTCTGTGAGGAGAAGGGTGCAACGTCGCAGGGGGACATATTTACTCATTTGTGAATATCTGTAAAACTGTCGCACTCAGGGTAGAGTTAATAGTAGAGGGAACTACATCTGAGTGCCACACTAAAATAGGTAAAAATTTATCGGGTCGGGACGCCCCGAGGGTAGAGAAGGGTGCAATGTTGCGGATATGGGATTTGGCCTCCATATCCGCTTGTAAATAATCCCCTATTTCCCCAATACTCCCCAACTATCCCCAATCCCCCATTCCCTAGTCCCATTGTCTGTAAACAACACTCTGTAGAACCGACCTTCCCCTTTTTCCCCCATTAAATGTCGTACCCAGGTCCACCGCATCTCACGTAGACAACTTTCGGACATCTTGCTAGTTATTCTTAGTCTATGTCAGTTAAGGACTCGTTTCCATTAATTCTGACTCTTCGTTGCACCAGAATGTGATTGTATGGCACCAGTAGTGAGTTTAGGACCTCCCAATACCTCCCCCCAACCTCATCTCCGCATCCTCCCATCATCTCATGGAACAACAACAACTACAACCAAAGCGGGGGCGGCGCGGCCGCGGTGCGGGGAGTGGGCGTCCTCACTCCGGCTCGGTTAGCCGCCATGGCCCATGTGCTCCAGGTTACGGGGTTACCACGAAGGGGCTGGCTGTCAGCTCCTCGTCAGGGGCGGAGCCCGGTAACCCCCCGCAGCCAGTGAGAAGCGGCGGGCCGATTCCATCTGGGGCGGAGCTAACGAGCCGAGGGCGTGTCACTCCCCGCCGGATATGGGCAGCGACTTACCGGACGTGAGGTCAGATGCGCCCCCAGCTTGGAAAGACAAGTCGCGAACTCCGAGCGCTGAGCGACCTCCCCGCATCTGTGGACCGGACCGGGTCGATTCTGTCCCTGAGCCAAGAGTGCACCTTGAGCCATCGACTACCCGCCTTTCCTTGCCATCAATCCCCGTGTGAGTCAGTCTTGTCCCGTTTATCTGTCGTCTGTCGGGGCTAAGATAAGACCGTGTTTAAGTGCCCACCTTTCTATGCTGTCTCTCTCATCCCTGTAATCTAACCTTCCGCAATATTATAACCTCCTCCGGAGGTCTTGAGAGCCGTACCCCTGGTGTCGTGTCATTTTAATCCAGCCGTTGTGTCCTTTCCTTCATTGATTTAGCATAGCGCGACTCGGCCAAGGTTCGAGTATAATCGGGTAGCTTGTGCGAACACGGCGGCCATTCCGCTCGGCCCAGCATAACATCTTAATAAGTCGTGTCCGTAACAATTGGTGTCAGGAGTGTCGGATTCGGACCTGGGACTAAATTCATTTAGCCCAAATTTTGGAACACCAATTGTACCATTAGGGTAACAATTGGTGTCGAGGAGTGAGATTCGATCCGGAGCGCGTTTTACGCGCTCGAAATTATAACGGCGAAATTTGATTGTGTTTTACAAAATATAAAAACCCGAATTTTGAAAGTCGCGCTATGGCAGACCAAGTCGGCTGGGGTCCGGTAGAGGAGAGTGAGGCAGGGTCGATCCAGGACCAAATTGAGGGACATGAGGAGAGCGAAGCAGTGAGGGTAGCAGACGCACAAAATAGCGTCGTTGCGCCCGACGTTGCGGGCGCGCAAAATGGCGCCTCGCAAGAGCGCGCGGTAGCCGAGCCCGCTGTATCAACGGGCTTTAACATGCAGCCGATTGACATGCAGGCCCTCATTGCGCAGCTACAGGCAGCTGTACAGATGAGTATGGGGAGCCAAATTGAGCGATTGGGTGAGCGGTTGGGAAACCAAATTGTGGGAATGAGGGCTGATAGTGAGCGGTTGGGGAACCGGATGGATGCTCAGGGTGAGCGATTGGAGGGCCAAATGGGGGTAATGAGGGACGAAGCGAGGGGTACCGGTGAGGAGTTAGACAAGAAATTTGGGAAGTTCGACAATAATTTTGAGGGGTTAGACAACGGGATAAAAGAAGTAAAGAATGGGTTAACGGGGGTGGAAAACAGAATGGCTGCCCAGGAGAATCAGTTAGAGGGGGTGAAAAATGGGTTAATGGGGTTAGAAAATAGGATGGAGGACAAATTGCGGGAAATAGGGGAACAATCTGCCAGGGAAATCAAACAAATGGGAGAGCAAATAGAGGAGGTGAAAATCGGGGTAGAAACCAAACTGGATGCTCACAGGGAGGAAATGGAGCAGATGAGGGTGGCATCTGGGCAGGAGATGCAAGTGATGGGAGAGGAGATCAGAAGAGGGGTGAGTGAGGAGGTCGGAGGAGTGCGCGAGGAGGTGAGGCACTGTAAGGAGCACATGGAGAAGGAGGTGAGAAAGGGGACTGTAAAATTGCAAGGGGGCATAGAGGACCTGACGCAGGAGGTGGAACAGCTGACGGAGGGACAAAAAGAACTAACGGACCAGGTAAAGAAGAACACAGCGGTAATAGGAGGGTTAAAAGCGACACAAAATGACCTAAAAAATGACTTGGTAGCGACGAAGAGGGAATGTCAGATGGTACGTGAGGGACTGACAACGAGGTTGGACGAGGTGATAGAGGTAATGGAGACGAAGGACCGGCAGGTGAGGACGCACATGGAAACGGTCAAGGTAGCCTTGGAGGACGAGCTTGAGGAGACGTACCGGGGAATAAAAGAGGTGAAGCAGAAATTAGAAGAGGTGGAAGAAGGGGTGAGCGAAATTAAGAAGCGACGGAGAGAGGATAAGAAAGAGATAAAAGAGGAGATAAAAGAATTGGTCCAAAGTCTGTGTTCGGATCGTGATGATGTGCTCATTAACCGGATGAGGGATTCGCAGGTGATGGAGGAGAAGCGAAGAGAAAGAGGACCCGGTGTAAGTGGTGACCAATATGGTCGTGCGTATGATGCGCCAGGGGATTTAAGAAGCTTGGGGGTCGAGATGGACCCGGGTGTTCGTGAGAGGCCGTTGGTGAAGTGTGCGACAGGTCTGGTGTGCGAAAAAGGAGGTGTGCGAGAAAGTCCGACTCTGGGGTGTGTGAGGAAAAAGTGCGTGCCAAGGAGTGAGGGTGCTGGCGAGAGTGAGTCGGTCGTAGCGCGTGTGCGAGGGAGCACATGGAAGCGCGGTGTGGTGAGTGTTACAGAGGGTGTGACGGGAGAGTGTGCGCAAGGGTGTGCGCGAGAGAGGTGTGTAACGGACGGGTGCATGAGGAAAGAGTGCGCTGTCAAGAATGGAGGTGAGAGTAGTGAGAGTGACAAGGAGCGTGAGTTGGTTGTGACAGGTGAGCGAGGATGCACACCTGGAATGGTAGAGCGTGAGTGGGAATGCACGCTGGAATTGGTAGTGAGGCACGTGGTTGGGTGTGCGAATGAGAGCACACCTGTGATTGTCACAGAGGAGGTGACCGAGGAGGGGGCGTGAAGAGGTGTGTTGGTGAGGTGTGCGACCAACGAATGTGTGCCAAAGTGTTCGGTGGTCAGGTGTGTGACCAAGGCTGTGAGTGGAATGAGGGTACCTGGGTGTGTAAGGAAAGGTACGAGGAGCATGGAGACGGCTGGATGTGTGAGCAAGGAACGGGCTGCGGGGTGTAAGCATGCAGGTGAGGCATCGAAGGTAACCGGGGTAGAGGTTAGAGCGACTTTTAGCTGAATCGGGCCCTCGGTGCGTGCCGGGCCTTGCGTTGAACGGCCGCGTCCGTGCTCCACTAGGCGGAGCGGGCAGCTGGATAGGAAGGGTCGTCATGGCGACCACGTTTTGTTGAGACGTGCCGGCAGGTCGAGATCGGGACATTGGATGGCTCCACGCCGAGATGGTGCGTGGGATCTCGGCCCGGGTAAGCCCCCGTCCCTGCACCGAGTGCCGGACGCATCCAGCCGCTGGCACGGAACAACCCGCATTCATGGCTTGGCTTTACGAAGCCGGGCTTTGGACGGGAATTGGCGCACCGAGAGGCAGTAGTGAGTAGACTGGGTGATGAGGTTAGTGTTTTGGCCCCAAAATTAGAGAAAAACAAAATTTGATGATTGGCAAAGGATTGGCAGTAATGATTGGCAGATGATGGATAGTGATTGGCAAATTTTTAATTTGTTGAAATTTGATGTGCAAAATTGGTAGTGAGCGATGGGCCCGGTGGGTAAGGCTGGCATCCCTGCCACCCTTCCCATGTGGGGGCAAAGGAGCAATAGTTTATGGGGTGTATGGCAGTGAAAACTAGCCCGGGTGGGTTAGGATATTGATAGGGATCTAGCGAAGATGACATTAGGTAACGTTAAGGTTTAGTTAGTGACTGATACCTGTAGTGGGGACGCAGGTAGATTAGTATGGATGATAATGACGAGGGAGCGCAATAGTTTAAAGGGACGACTGGGAAGCGCAAGTTTCAGAGGGGAGTAGTTAGATGAGATGATGCTGTGTGAGGATTGAACAGGTGTGATTGCACAGGTGTGCAACTGGACAGGTGTGTGGAGCAGTGTATGAGTAGAGAGTGTGTGGATCAGCGCGAATGCACTTGGGGAGAGAAGGGTGCAGGTGGCACCAAGTGTGAGAGCACAGGTGTGCAGGTACAGGTGTGTGGAGAGAGTTGGAGTAAGTGGTACGGAGTGGTGTGCATGGTGCGAAGGTGTGGATGGGGGAAGAGTGGACCCCTTTCACGAGTACCCGGGGCGGGTAGTGTAAGTGTTAGGTAGAGGGAATAGGTAAATTGTGGTTGGATATTGGCATTTGTGGTGCGGTTGCAGAATGGTGTTGTGGATGGGTGCATTAGTGTTGTGGAAATGGCTGGGCGTGTAGCCTGTTAGTGTGTGTAGTTGGTTGGGCACTCCACCACTGTGAGGATGTCGGCCAGGTGAGGCCGCAGGTGGGCTCTGGGAGCCGTTAGTGTCAGTGGGGCCCGAGGATCCGGAGGACGGACCCGGGTAGCCCAGTGCCAGAGAGGGCACCGAGTGGGGAGAGCGCCAGAGGGCCTTCCCCAGGTAGTTAGGTTAGGGTAAGGAGCAGGTAAGCTCGGAGGCAACTGCAGTGGTGGAGGTGTGCAGGTGGGTAGACCCGCTGGGAGAGGTACACGCCACAGCCCAGAAATTGTGCGAGGGCACCGGGAGATGAATCGGGGGAGTGAGACCCCAAATTGAAAAGCACCACAGTTTGCTCAATGGGAATTGGTTTTTAGAACCCATAGTGTAAGAGGGCCAATGGTTTGGCAGGAGAAAGACCCCGGGTAATGTAAAGTTGTTAAAGTCATTTAGGAAATAGTTAGGATTGAGGAACATGTCGCACCATACGCAGCCACTTACCTGAGGTGATGATGATGACTCCACACCTGTGTTTTCTTTGTTCTGTTGCAGGAAATGAGAATTGCTGTGAGGATTTGTGAGACGCATCACGACGTGGATGAGACATTGGGGTGATTCCATCTCTCCCTCCCTAGGAGGGACTGATGATGAATTGGTGAGAGCAAATTATGATGTTGAATTGGAGATGGCAAATTTTGATGAGAGTTGAAAATGGCAAATTTGATTGGTTAGGAGGGAGAGAAGACGAATTTGGTTTATGGGAGGAACGGGGAAGACAGTAGGGACGTTTGTTGATTTGTAAAGTAGATGTTTATGGGTAGTGTTGTGTTTTGTGGATACAGTAAGGGGTAAGGGAGGGGCCATGTAGGTTACCTGGTGGGGGGGGGGGGCGTACGGTAGGAACGTACCTGTCTCACCTGGTTCCCATGTGCCCCCAGTGTGCATTACCTTACATTGCGTGCACTTTTGCGCCCTTACCACCTTACTCACTTGTCTGTTTCTTTTGTCTCCCACCTCCGAGGATCTGGCTTTGGGGCAGAGAGAGAGGAGAGAGAGGTGCTGGCTCCGCAGTTGTGGGCCTGCACTTTCGCTGCTTGCTGCCTGGATCGATACACCATATGGACCGCAATTTTGGTGGCCACCCACAATGGACCGCAGTTCTTTTGCGGCCAAGCACCACCCGTGGATGGACCTATGGGTCAACGTGGCACCTATGCCATACAGGTGAACCACTAATAGTTGGCACCCTGATGGCCACAATAAGGAAATGGACGCGGTTGGCGCCTTTCTTTATTTTCTAAGGAAGCCAGAACACCAAGTGCACCACACGAAGAGCAAGAGACACCTGCAGGGTTAGGGGTTGTTGTTTTTATTTTAATGAACAATGGTGACTGCACCGGATGGTGCTGACTGTGTTATGGGGTGGTGCTTTTGGTGCTTGGAAGGGGTGCTCTGCACATTATTAAAGGCCGTAAGGCCACAGAGCACTCGTGGGTTGGTGTATCGATGCTGGCATGCGTGCTCTCTCTATGCATAACATCTGCATGTGTTCCTCCAAAAACAGGTCCTGGATCGTAGTGTAAATATCAGCGTAGTCTTGTAAATAATGCTCCCTACCGGCTGTATGTTTAGTTTGCGAATTCTTTGCGCGATTCGGTTATCCTGTGGGTGTGTTTCTGTGAGGAGAAGGGTGCAACGTCGCAGGGGGACATATTTACTCGTTTGTGAATATCTGTAAAACTGTCGCACTCAGGGTAGAGTTAATAGTAGAGGGAACTACATCTGAGTGCCACACTAAAATAGGTAAAATTTATCGGGTCGGGACGCCCCGAGGGTAGAGAAGGGTGCAATGTTGCGGATATGGGATTTGGCCTCCATATCCGCTTGTAAATATTCCCCTATTTCCCCAATACTCCCCAACTATCCCCAATCCCCCATTCCCTAGTCCCATTGTCTGTAAACAACACTCTGTAGAACCGACCTTCCCCTTTTTCCCCCATTAAATGTCGTACCCAGGTCCACCGCATCTCACGTAGACAACTTTCGGACATCTTGCTAGTTATTCTTAGTCTATGTCAGTTAAGGACTCGTTTCCATAAATTCTGACTCTTCGTTGCACCAGAATGTGATTGTATGGCACCAGTAGTGAGTTTAGGACCTCCCCATACCTCCTCCCATCTTCCCCATGAAACAACAACAACAACAACTACAACAACAGAGGGGGGCGGCGCGGCGCGGCGCGGGGAGTGTGCGTCCTCACTCCGGCTTGGTTAGCCGCCATTGCCCATGCGCTCCACGGGGTTACCACGAAGGGGCTGGCTGTCAGCTCCTCGTCAGGGGCGGAGCCCGGTAACCCCCCGCAGCCAGTGAGAAGCGGCGGGCCGATTCCATCTGGGGCGGAGCTAACGAGCCGAGGGCGTGTCACTCCCCGCCGGATATGGGCAGCGACTTACCGGACGTGAGGTCAGATGCGCCCCCAGCTTGGAAAGACAAGTCGCGACCTCCGAGCGCTGAGCGACCTCCCCGCATCTCTGGACCGGACCGGGTCGATTCTGTCCCTGAGCCAAGAGTGCACCTTGAGCCATCGACTACCCGCCTTTCCTTGCCATCAATCCCCGTGTGAGTCAGTCTTGTCCCGTTTATCTGTCGTCTGTCGGGGCTAAGATAAGACCGTGTTTAAGTGCCCACCTTTCTATGCTGTCTCTCTCATCCCTGTAATCTAACCTTCCGCAATATTATAACCTCCTCCGGAGGTCTTGAGAGCCGTACCCCTGGTGTCGTGTCATTTTAATCCAGCCGTTGTGTCCTTTCCTTCATTGATTTAGCATAGCGCGACTCGGCCAAGGTTCGAGTATAATCGGGTAGCTTGTGCGAACACGGCGGCCATTCCGCTCGGCCCAGCATAACATCTTAATAAGTCGTGTCCGTAACAATATTGTTTATTTATAGAAGTGATGTGACATTGTTTATTCGTCGCAATGACGTGATATTATTTAATAGTCACAATGATGTGATATTATTTATTAGTCACAGTGATTTGATGTTGTTTATTAGTCACAATGATGAGATATTATTTATTAATCGCAATGATGTGATATTGTTTATTAGTCACAATGATGTGATTTTGTTTATTAGTCACAATGATGTGATATTATTTATTAGTCACAATGATGTGATTTTGTTTATTAGTCACAATGATGTGATATTGTTTATTAGTCACAATGATGTGATTTTGTTTATTAGTCACAATGATGTGATATTATTTATTAATCACAATGATTTGATATTGTTTATTAATATAAGTGATGTGATATTGTTTATTGGTCGCAATGATGTGACATTGTTTATTCGTCGCAATGATGTGATATTATTTATTAGTCGCAATCATTTGATATTGTTTATTAGTAGAAGTGATGTGATATTGTTTGTTCGTTGCAATGACATGATATTGTTTATTAATAGCAGTGATGTGACATTGTTTATTCGTCACAATGATGTGATGTTATTTATTAGTCGAAATGATGTGACATTGTTTATTAGTCACAATGATGTGATATTATTTATTAGTCGCAATGATGTGATATTGTTTATTAATTGCAAGGATTTGATGTTGTTTATTAATAGCAGTGATGTGATATATTTTATTAATCGCAATGATGTGATATTGTTTATTCGTCGCAATGACGTGATATTGTTTTTTAATAGGAGTGATTTGATATTGTTTATTGGTCACAATGATAATAATAATAATAATAATGCATTTATTTTATATAGCGCTTTTCAGGAAGCCCAAAGACGCTTTGACAGAGTGCAAAACATAATGCATAGCAAAACATAAAGACAATTGCAAAACAAAAGAAGAATCAATAGGGAAATATTCAAAGCACAAAGGAGGGAGAAGGAGAGGAGATAGTCAGGGGTTAGATGCTGTGGGTTAAATGTTGAATGCAGTGTTGAATGATGTGATATTGTTTATTTGTCACAATGATGTGATATTATTTATTAATCGCAATGATGTGATATTGTTTATTCGTCGCAATGATGTGATATTATTTATTAGTCACAATGATTTTATATTGTTTATTAATAGCAGTGATGTGATATTGTATATTCGTCACAATGATGTGATATTATTTATTAATCGCAATGACGTGATATTGTTTATTAGTCACGATGATATGATATTATTTAATAGTCACAATGATGTGATATTGTTTATTAGTCGCAATGATGCGATATTGTTTAATAGTCGCAATAATGTGATATTGTTTATTAGTCGCAATGATGTGATATTGTTTATTAGTCGCAATGATGCGATATTGTTTAATAGTCGCAATAATGTGATATTGTTTATTAGTCGCAATGATGTGATATTGTTTAATAGTCGCAATGATGTGATATTGTTTAATAGTCGGAATGATGTGATATTGTTTATTAGTCGCAATGATTTGATATTGTTTATTAATAGCAGTGATGTGATATTGTTTAATAGTCGCAATGATGTGATATTGTTTAATAGGCGCAATGATGTGATATTGTTTAATAGTCGCAATGATGTGATATTGTTTAATAGTAGCAATGATGTGATATTGTTTATTAGTCACAATGATGTGATATTGTTTAATAGTCGCAATGATGTGATATTTTTTATTAGTCGCAATGATGTGATATTGTTTAATAGTCGCAATGATGTGATGTTGTTTATTAGTCGCAATGATGTGATATTGTTTAATCGTCGCAATGATGTGATATTGTTTATTAGTCGCAATGATGTGATATTGTTTAATAGTCGCAATGATGTGATATTGTTTATTAGTCGCAATGATGCGATATTGTTTATTAGTCGCAATGATTTGATATTGTTTATTAATAGCAGTGATGTGATATTGTTTAATAGTCGCAATGATGTGATATTGTTTATTAGTCGCAATGATTTGATATTGTTTATTAATAGCAGTGATGTGATATTGTTTAATAGTCGCAATGATGTGATGTTGTTTATTAGTCACAATGATGTGATATCATTTATTAGTCGCAATGATGTGATATTGTTTATTAGTCGCAATGATGTGATATTGTTTATTCGTCGCAATGATGTGATATTGTTTATTAGGCGCAATGATGTGATATCATTTATTAGTCGCAATGATGTGATATTGTTTATTAGTCGCAATGATGTGATATTGTTTATTAGTCGCAATGATGTGATATTGTTTATTAGTCGCAATGATGTGATATTGTTTATTAGTCACAATGATGTGATATTGTTTATTAGTCGCAATGATGTGATATTGTTTATTAGTCGCAATGATGTGATATTGTTTATTAGTCGCAATGATGTGATATTGTTTATTAGTTGCAATGATGTGATATCATTTATTAGTCGCAATGATGTGATCTTCTTTATTATAATGTTTATCTGATTAGATGTGATCTTCTTTATATACCTGGAGGTGGCGCTACACGATACACATTTACATAGAGAATTATTTTGTGAATCCCCCTCCTCCCTCCCCCCACCCCAGGACCACCCAAAAAGATAAAACACTCTTTCATATACACTAATTTGGGTCATGCTGATCCGATGTAGCAAGTCTGGATGTAATCTTGCCAGAATTGTCGGAGGAGTAGCACGACAAGCAAACACAAAAAACAAACAAAGAAACACTGGTCCGTGAATTATAGTAAGGATTCGCATTCTCCATTGATAAAACACCAAAGGTACTTAACAAACTAGAAGCAATAACACCTTGGATCAAAGACAACAACAACAACAACAACAACAACAACAACAACAACAACAACATGCATTTTAAGGCCATTTTCCCTGCTAGAGCGGGGCTTAGCCTAAACCTTGGATCAAAGACTGATACAAAAAGAACCAAGATGGCTGGCCGGATGGCCTAGAGGTACACACACTCACCTCAAAGCGGCTTGGTCTGGGTTTGAATCTCGACAAAGCCATAAACTGTCATCCTGGTGTCTCACAGGCAGGGTGAGGAATTAATGTGTGCCGTCCCCCAGATGGACGTTATACTCGGCATCCAGTCTGCCGGAATTAATTTGTGGATGTTAAAGATCCCAAGGTGTCCTTCACGAAGAGTTGGTAAATCATCACAGGCACCGTGAGTACATGGGGAACTGCATGAGCGACACAGGCGTGCCCTCGGGCAATGAGGGTTGTGGATGAAGAAGAAGAAGAAGCAAAAAAAGAAGCAGAAGAAGAGGTAGCAGTAGAAGTAGCAGAAGAAGTAGAGGTAGCAGAAGAGGTAGCAGTAGAAGTAGCAGAAGAAGTAGAGGTAGCAGTAGAAGTAGCAGAGGAAGTAGAAGAAGAAGTATAAGTAGCAGAAGAGGAAGAAGTAGCAGAAGCAGAAGGAGAAGAAGTAGTGGTAGAGATAGAAGTAGATGTAGAAGGAGAAGAAGTAGAATAAGTAGAAGAAGTAGAGGAAGTAGAGAGGTAGAAGAAGTCGAAGACATAGAAAAAGAAGCAAAATAAGTAGAAGAGGAAGAAGTAGCAGAGGAAGAAGAGGTAAAGGAAGAATAAGAAGAGGTTAAAGAAGAAGAGGAAGAGGAAGAAGAACCAAAATGCTATCAACAATATGAAACTTTATATTTCTTTAAAAAGTAGTCTTTGGTTTCCATTAGCAGCCAACATTTGGGAATTCTTGCTCCATTTCAATTTGCTGTCGATCAGCGTCCAAATACTTTTGCTCATAAACTTGTTCTGTCCCATAGTCCATGAATTATAATCAAAGGGTCATGGCCGTCTGCTAAGCGGTAAAAGAAACATCAAAAATAATTTCCTTTGTCTTATTGACATAAAGAACTAAATTATGACGTCACAGCATTCCAGAAACTTCTGGACTTCATTCACATATTCATGCTCATCGTTCAGTCGGAACTCGGAATCCACTAATTACTCGATCAATTGAATATTTGATAAAACTACAATTATGACTTGAACTACTGCAGTCACGCACATAGAGATTACAAGGGTAACAAAACAGGTGAGAGAACATAACCACGTGGTGCACCTAGACACAAACACCCAACGCGTGACACCGCGTTATTACCCATCACCTGCTGTGGTCTATCCGCCCAAGAAAACTGTGAATTAATTTGACGAGTGCGGTACCTGTGCTATGCACGGGCGGGAGGCCAGAAGCAAACAGACAATGCAGAAACGGCAAATGCAAAAGCATGAAACCTTTAAATTCCACATACCTGTAGCACCTTCAGTCGCACGTCAGACACCTTCAGTCGCACGTCAGACACCTTCAGTCGCAACAACTTTCGGTGGACAGCAAGTTCGTGAAAGACTTCCATGAAAAACGTACCCGTTCGCAAACAAACGGGTACGGTTGTTCCATACCGTCAATGGCGAATCTGCATATGGCGATCCGCAAATATCACGCTCAGAACGTAAAACCGTCACGGCATTTCGTCATTCACTTGAACTCCATATCTCTTTTTTTCATTCCAAACAGCATAACTCCAATCACAAATTAAACTAGAACGCCACTCAGTAGAGCGCATACTCCCGCCATGGGTCAAGTTGGAATAGTACGATTTCACAAAAGTTTGAGGGAGTAGTTCAGTGACAACACAAGACAAGACAATACAAGACAGACACTGCACAGATATATATTTAGAATATATAGAAGATAATGTTAAAAAAAACAAGGCAATTTCACTTACATTTTCGGATTCAGCGTTCAATTCTGTATAAGTGAGTGTATTTTGAGGCATGTGCGACTTCAAATAAAATTGTAAGCCAGGAAAAACGTTCGTTTCATTCCTTCGGGATACAACATGTAAAACTGGCCCAAACGTCAAAACAAAACTCGCTCATTTCAAGTCGTACAAGCTAATGCGACCACTCATTCTTCTGGGAAGAATCCCGTGCACATGCTGGTCACACTTATAACTCACCTAAGTCTTTATAAGTTCATCAAATACTGACACCGCGATTGACATTCGCTGAGGTAAATGTTGATATCTCTTCTGGGGTTAAAAAAACAACAAAAAAAAACAGTTTTAAAGCATTATACGTATCAAACGATACATTTTAAGAAACGGGGAAACCTAATATACACTTTGGTGGTTTTAAAATGACAGAATATGTCTTCATTAGAAAAAAAAAATGAACATTGAAGACGACGCTGCTAAAAAAAATACACCGCTCTAGCGCATAACCACGAGTTTAAACTACATTTTCAACAAATATGAAAACTATTTTCATATCACAATGTTCATTAAAAACACCTCACAGCCATGTGATTTAAAAACACCTCACCACCACGTCATTTTACACCTCACCACCACATAATTCAAAATACCTCACCACCACGTGATTCAAAACCACCACCACATTATTAAAAACACTTCACAACCACGGAAACAAAAGTTTCAGGGAGCAGTTCAGTGACAACAGACACTGCCCAGATATGTAGATATATAGATAAATAAACCTGAAAATCGCAGAGCCAGAATTATTTTTTGGTCTGGGAAGCCCATGCGAGGTTTCTTTTTCTTCAGCCTCTCACAACCCTAGGTGAATATGCGATCTTTTTTTTAAAAGTTCGAATTTTGCCAAATCTGTTTCATTCGTTTGTTAATATACCTCAGTGTTACGGATTCGTCACTTCCGTTGTTGTGGTTTTCATCCACTGTAAACATTTTTGATTCCACACTATTATTATTGTCATTTAAGGGAGATAGAGATTACTGTTTCCAGAAGTTAAAAAAGTTAATTTTTTTAAAGAAACAGGAAACCGGATCGGGAACCGGACGACGAAGAGGAAGAGCAAGTAAAGAAGGCTGAGCGAGTGATTCGGAGAAGAAGCATAGTTGCTTTGCGGTCTGGAGCGAACGTTGGCGAGCAAGAGTCACGAGTGAACTTTGGGTTTCCCAGGAAAGGGATTCCTGCGACAGAGTTTTTTTATCGCTGTGACAGATCAACCTGCATGTCAGGTTTTGCGGTCGATTTCGAGGAGAATCATCGTCGTGCCGTTACGCCTCGAGAACGGGCTGTCGGCCATTTTGACTCGCGTGCTTTGCGCATCGCGCAAGGTCTTTGCTTCGCTTCAACCGTTTTCACCGCATTCAGACGTTTATCTGGTGTGGGTGTGTATAACGTGGATTTTGAAGGTTAATCGGCGATTCGCCGATTTGGAGCCGTGAAACGTCCATACCCGAGGGTGTGATTTCCCAGTCGCCTGGAGGGCGCCTTTGGATTTCCCAGTCGCCTTTGCGCAGCTTTGGCCGCGTGACTGTGACTGTCATCCGAACGGGATTCTGGTCTCAATTAGACATCGTTCTGACGATCGCTGGAGCGGATCGACTTTGGCTTGAAGCCGCAATCAACTTTGGTTTGAAGCAGGGAAAGAGACATTGGGAATGTTCTTGTTTCTCTCACTTGGAGCACAGTGAGTTATATATTATGAAACTGATGGTACCATCATAGGATATATATTGATTGTACTTTTGTTTACTATTATTGTTGTACAGTTATTATTGTGTGATCTTAATACAATATTTGTTTGTTGGTAACAATTGGTGTGGCTTCACCATTGATCTTTGACATACAGAATAACATATTTTTCTGCCGTGACTCCTCTAGGGGCTCGGAGGTACACCGCGACCAGGGGGTTGGGGAGGAGCACGTAACATCAGCCATTGACAAATCTGGAATTATAATTTTATTTGAGGTTCAAATTAACCTGGGACATTGTGTCAAACGATGCCTGCAAGTCTGTACATGTGATAAATTAATTAATCGTCCACAATCGAAGACTCTTCTTCTTCACGCAATAACAACTTCCAGCTTCCAGACCGTACATCCAATCATCTTCAAATTTTGCACACTTGTTACTCTTCATGACTTCTATTACAGTGTGGTTTCATGTCGATCAATGAAGTGGTTCAAGAGATATAAATGTTTTTATTATTTGCGTTTAATTAACGATATCTGCCAAACCACGTGACCTATCGCAAATTCCAAAAGAGCATTTTAGTAGACTGATATGCTGAACAGATTTGTGAAGTTTCCCCTCGATTGGATCATAAATGAGGGAGGAGCTAGGTTTTAAATGTTTGTGATTAAAAACGTCATAACTCTGAAACCATGTGATGCATGACGTCATGCTCACTGACTTTTTTGTTCGTCATGGGTATGCGATTCTGCCTGCAAAGTTTGGCCTCGATCTGTTCAGGCGTTTTGGAGAAAATTGGATTTTAGTGTTTTTCACTCAAAACAATATGGCGGCCGAACCACGTGACCTGTGATGTCATAATTACCATTAAAATATTCTGCAGACCGAGTCCCTCCTATGGTAAAAATTTGCTCTCAGCCGGTCCAAATATTGCAGAGAAAATGGTTTTTAAAGGAAAACAGAAAAAAAATTCCCCAAAAAACTTCCCCAAAAAACTTCCTGGATCCGGAATAATTTCCTGAGCTTCACCAAAAACTAATCAATTCTTCCTTATCCCAAGTGCAATCTTCCCACCAACTTTCATCCAAATCCGTTCAGAACTTTTCTAGATATCTTGTTCACAAACACACGAACACATACACGCACGCACACACGCAGTAATAACATTAATATAAAAATAAACTTTTAACAACATTCGTGACATAAACAAATATTTAAATCCTGATGTGAAGTTCCCTACGGTTGGGTGAATACAATTACGAATTCAAAATCGTAATTGTATTCACTCAATTCCAATCATCAATTGATACTTTAACAAAATACTGTTTTAAATGACGGTTGTGTTGGGATATTATCAGACCAGATCATTGCCGTAATCTGTCCACTTCCACATTCGCGGCAGGTTCGTTGCGGTACCCGTGACAATAACGTTATGCGGGAGTCCAAACCTGAAAATGCTGGAGACCAAAGCTGAAATTGGAAAAACGTTATAGCCTATTTTACTTTAGGGGGTCCCAGGATTACCCACCCAAAATTTCGTTGCGAGCGGTTCAGCTGTTTTTGCGGTACCTGGGAACAGACGGACAGACGGACAGATGGACAGACAGACATTTGGTGAATTATAGTAAGATGTGTTTCATTATTTGTCCACACTATCTCAATCTTGAACTCTGAACCTGCCTGACCTTTATCGAAGGCCAGGTGAATATTGAAGAGAAAGAAACCTGTAATGGAATCTTTTCGGTGGACGCGGACACACCGGAGGTAGGTCGGTATGTAGGTATGTAGATATATAGATATGTAGGTATGTAGTGTACTCACACAAACGCGTGGTACATGAAAGCCCATTCCCGTGGTCGTTCCAGCACGTTGTAGAGCATGTTCTGCACAAGTCGGTATCTTGCACTTCTTCTTGCGGCTCTCCGGGACGATGGCTCCAGCAGTAGTGTGCTGGGACGGTGGAGACGATCCTTCGCCTGGACCTCGCCGTGCTCTCCAGACAATCCCGTGCCATTGTGCGCCTTCTCGATGTCATTTTCCGCCGGATCCTCAGACATGTCTAACAGAGGGAGCAGGAACAGGCATGACAACGCTGAGTGACCTTCAGGCCTTTCCAGTGTCCCGGGTTCGACTTCGGGAACATGTGGCTTCGTCAAATCATAATCCACACACAACACGGGTTAATATTCCCCAACAGGCAAACTTTTCCAACACTTGCTCTTCCAAATTTGCTGCAGCGGCTTGTCGCTTTCACTCCACTACTTTCCCCGCCTGCTGCAGATTCTCCCCACAATCCCTCCCACCTGTTCCTGATTCTCCCGGCAATCCCTCCTGCCTACTCCAGAATAGCCCCCACAATCCCTCCCACCTGCCCCAGTTTCTCCTCACAATCCCTCCCACCTGCTCCTGATTATCCCCACAATCCCTCCTGCCTGCTCCAGAATATCCCCCACAATCACTCCCACCTGCTCCTGATTTTCCCCACAATTCCTCCTGCCTGCTCCAGATAATCTCCACAATCCCTCCCACCTCCGCCAGATTCTCCCCACAATCCCTCCCACCTGCGCCAGATTCTCCCCACAATCCCTCCCCCTGCTCCAGATTCTCCCCACAATCCCTCCCCCTGCTCCAGATTCTCCCCACAATCCCTCCCCCTGCTCCAGATTCTCCCCACAATCCCTCCCCCTGCTCCAGATTCTCCCCACAATCCCTCCCCCTGCTCCAGATTCTCCCCACAATCCCTCCCATCTGCGCCAGATTCTCCCCATAATCCCTCCCACCTGCGCCAGATTCTCCCCACAATCCCTTCCCCCTGCTCCAGATTCTCCCCATAATCCCTCCCACCTGCGCCAGATTCTCCCCATAATCCCTCCCACCTGCGCCAGATTCTCCCCACAATCCCTCCCCCTGCTCCAGATTCTCCCCACAATCCCTCCCACCTGCGCCAGATTCTCCCCACAATCCCTCCCCCTGCTCCAGATTCTCCCCACAATCCCTCCCCCTGCTCCAGATTCTCCCCCCAATCTCTCCCCCTGCTCCAGATTCTCCCCACAATCCCTCCCACCTGCGCCAGATTCTCCCCACAATCCCTCCCCCTGCTCCAGATTCTCCCCACAATCCCTCCCCCTGCTCCAGATTCTCCCCACAATCCCTCCCACCTGCGCCAGATTCTCCCCACAATCCCTCCCCCTGCTCCAGATTCTCCCCACAATCCCTCCCCCTGCTCCAGATTCTCCCCACAATCCCTCCCCCTGCTCCAGATTCTCCCCACAATCCCTCCCACCTGCGCCAGATTCTCCCCACAATCCCTCCCCCTGCTCCAGATTCTCCCCACAATCCCTCCCCCTGCTCCAGATTCTCCCCACAATCCCTCCCCCTGCTCCAGATTCTCCCCACAATCCCTCCCACCTGCGCCAGATTCTCCCCATAATCCCTCCCACCTGCGCCAGATTCTCCCCATAATCCTTCCCATCTGCGCCAGATTCTCCCCACAATCCCTCCCACCTGCGCCAGATTCTCCCCATAATCCCTCCCCCTGCTCCAGATTCTCCCCACAATCCCTCCCCCTGCTCCAGATTCTCCCCACAATCCCTCCCCCTGCTCCAGATTCTCCCCACAATCCCTCTCACCTGCGCCAGATTCTCCCCACAATCCCTCTCACCTGCGCCAGATTCTCCCCATAATCCCTCCCATCTGCGCCAGATGTTTGATGCGTGAAACACGCGGGGAAAGGGAGACGGGTCAAAATGCTTGTTTTCGCTTGCCAAGCCGGACGTTCCTTATCACCGGTTTCGAATGGAGTGCTTGCTTGAATGCTTAAGCCAATCGGCGAGAACTCTGCAAGAAACTGGGTAACTGAACACAGCCCTGGGGTGTTTGTCGTTGCAATGTACGGATGGATGTGTCATGGATCGTGAATAAATCAAGGAAGAGTATGTGAGTATGTGAGTATGTGAGTATGTGAGCAGCCGAGCATGTATGTATGTATAGTATATAGTATATACATAGACATATACACACATACATACGTATGACGTTGATGGAGCACGTGTTGAGCCATGAATGGTACAGGATGTACAAATTAAAGGATCAGGTCCGGTTGTCGTTATTAAATAAATTTATTCAAGAAGCAAAATCAGAATAAAGCGAATTACAAATCTCTTCGTCCTGGCAAGAGGTACGGGTGTGTTCTTGTCGGCCGGGTGTGTTCTTGTCGGCCGGGTGTGTTCTTGTCGGCCGGGTGTGTTCTGTTACCAAGTTTCACGACGATCTACATAGTACGTACTCAAAGGTTAATATATTATCTCTAGAAAAGCTCCGTTTGTGCTTTATAGTCTAATCACAGGTGTACTGTTACAGGTTACAGGTTACATTTTGATTGATCCTCGAGTGAAAATGTGCAAGATCAGGAGATCTTTGGCCTACACCAGTTGGTTGCGCCACCTCATGATGAAAGTGCAACGAACGAAACGACTCAATAAAAGGTTCAAATCTGAACAAAACTGGACGATAAGAGTGTGAGGCAGTTTTTACAATATAACACACAAACACACACAATTAAATAATGCCAGAGCTATAAAGAGAGAGAGCGAGTTTACAACAAACGCCGAGCACACCAACCGTGGGCCAAAGATGGTGCTGCCCCATCACTCACCCCGGATGGAAGCGACCGAGTTCAAGTCCCTCAATTCAAGGGGATCTCTTAAACCCCAAATGTCGCACCCCATGGTCGCTGCCTGCTTGTCACGCTTCCTAACGGCCATGGGTCCAGGGTGTTCTTGATCGCCATGAGCAGTACAGGAGGCCTCACACGATCATCATGACAACACAACCGAATGTTCTTCTCTTCGCAAAAAGCAGCTGTGCGACACCAGCAGGGGCGTTCACCAACAAACAAGCCTGCACGCACTAACACTCCCTATGTACATCCAGGCATGCACGAACACTCCCTAGGTTCCTCCTGGTGTGCACTAACCCTCCATATGTACATCCTGGCACACACGAACACTCCTTATGTACCTCCTGGCATGCACTAACACTCCCTATTTTCCTACTGCCACACACGAACACTCCATATGTTCATCCTGCCTTGCACTAACACTCCCTATGTTCCTCCTGCCATGCACTAACACTCCATATGTTCCTCCAGGCATACACGAACACTCCCTATGTTCCTCCTGCCACGCACTAACACTCTGTATGTTCCTCCTGGCATGTACTAGCACTCCATATGTTCCACCTGGCATGTACTAACACTCTCAATGTTCCTCCTGGCATGCACTAACACTCCCTATGTTCCTCCAGCCACACACTAACACTCCATATGTTCATTCAGGCATACACGAACACTCCCTATGTTCCTCCTGCCATGCACTAACACTCCCTATGTTCCTCCTGCCATGCACTAACACTCCATATGTTCATTCAGGCATACACGAACACTCCCTATGTTCGTCCTGCCATGCACTAACACTCCCTATGTTCCTCCTGCCATGCACTAACACTCTGTATGTTCCTCCTGGCATGCACTTGCGCTCCCCGTGTTCCTCCTGCCATGCACTAACACTCCCTATGTTCCTCCTGCCATGCACTAACACTCTGTATGTTCCTCCTGGCATGCACTTGCACTCCCCATGTTCCTCCTGCCATGCACTAACACTCCCTATGTTCCTCCTGCCATGCACTAACACTCTGTATGTTCCTCCTGGCATGCACTTGCACTCCCCATGTTCCACCTGGCATGTACTAACACTCTCAATGTTCCTCCTGGCATGCATGAACACTCCCTATGTTCCTCCTGCCATGCACTAACACTCCCTATGTTCCTCCTGCCATGCACGAACACTCCCTATGTTCCACCAGGCATACACGAACACTCCATATGTTCCTCCTGCCATGCACTAAAATTCCATATGGTCCACCTGGCATGTACTAACACTCTCAATGTTTCTCTTGGCATGCACTAACACTCCCTATGCTCCTCCTGCCACGCACTAACACTCCCTATGTTCCTCCTGCAACGCTCAAAAAAGCAGATCCACAAGAGCTTGTTTATAAACCCACGCCGATTGTGTGCGTGACCTTCCATGACCTCTGGCATCCATTCAGATATTCCCAGGGAAAGAATGGATGATCTGTGTGTATAGTTCTTTATGGAAATTCCTGAATTTCATCCAGGAGCGTCGTTACTGTATAAACTGAAACCTTTGGTGGAATCAATGAGCTGTAAGTTACACTTGTACTATACTCATGCTCCTCAACAGATGTAACACACGACACCTGCTCTCTCATTATACCTATCTTATTATAATAGAGCAAACGTATATATGTCATTATGTTTATATGCGACTAAAACGTCTTCTTCTTCTTCAAGTAAAATGAACACCCTCTTAATTACGTTTAGACTGCTGAGACCCCTCAGACCTTTGACGACCCTTTAATTCCCCCAATACCCTGAAGACCACCAATACCCCTGAAGACCCAAAATACCCAAAAGACCCCAAATACCCCGAAGACCCAAAACACGCCAAAGACCCAAAATACCCATGAAGGCCCTGAGGCTCAAAAAAACCCTGAAGACCCAAATGGTCCCAAAGACCCAAAAAAACCACAGAGACCCAAAAGACCCAGAAGACCCAAAACACCCCGAAAACCCAAAAGACCCAGAAGACCCAAAACACCCTGAAGACCCAAAACACCCTGAAGACCACAAATACCCTTAAAGACCCCAAAGATCCAAAATACCCTTAAAGGCACAGATGATCCAAAAGACCCTGAAGACCCAAATGGTCCCAAAGACCCAAAATACCCCGAAGACCCAAAAGACCCCGAAGACCCAAAATACCCTTAAAGACAACGAAGATCCAATTCGCCCCAAAGACCCAAAATACCCTTAAAGGCCCAGAGGATCCAAAAGTCCCTGAAGACCCAAAACACCATGAAGACCCAAAGCACCCCGAAGACCCAAAAGACACCGAAATGGTCAAAAAAGCCTATCCCTCCAAAACGACGTGTGGCGAGTCATGCTAGTAATAATAATAATTATAATACACATGACACCTGCTCTCTCATTATAAGTATAATAATAATAATAACACTACACTCATGCTCCTCAACAGATGTAACACACGACACTTGTTCTCTCATTATACTTACGAGCAATGGTACCGGCCCTATGGGCGGGGCTTCAATTGGGAGGCCCAAATGAAAAGGCAAAATACCAGAAATTGAAGGCTTTTTTTTGTTTTAAACGATTCATATAAACATCCGTTAAATCATATCACACGCAAATCATCAAAATCTAAACAGTACATGGTGCCCATTTTGAAAAAAGATTGAATTCTGCAAAACGGAAGCGGCCGCTGCACGTCTTTCTCAGTCGCACGTTTATGTGTGAAGAGTGCGCGCCGAATCTGTAACACGGAAGCGGCCGCTACACCTGTTTCTCAGTCGCTTTGCACACGCTGCCATGTTAATTCGGAGCCGCATGTTTATATAGGAAGAGTTCGTCAGGAGTCGATCTACTCTCTCCTGGTATGTAGAATAAACAGAATTTATAGAATTTCAACAAAAGCCGGTTCGTCGATTGCGCTGCAATTACTTTCGTTCCCTGTTTTTTGTCCCAGTCTTTCACCCCATACTTCCTTGTTTAAAATCTCAACTCAGAAAAAAAAAAAGCCCCAAAAAAATATTTCCTTCTCTGCTCTAATTCGTTTATTCGTTGTTCTTATTTGTTCGTTCGTTCTTCGACCACGTTGTTCGTGATCACGTTGTTAAAAATGTTTAAACTTTCCCCTGAAGAACTGTATTCTGTCGTATATTATAACACCTTTTTCTTCTTCCTCTATAAAAGGATGCTTTCGACTTATTCACCAAATCTATTCATTCCAAAAAAAAATTCCATCTCTTACAGTGCCTCTTTCATACATTCCCTAAACTCTCCAGCACTCCACCCCTCCTCCAGCGTCCTCATACGTATTTTTGACTTGAAGGTCTCAAGAAACACTTTTTGCAATAAATGTTCGTTTCCCATTAATCGTACACTTTTCAAAATCCAATGTCACCCCTCCCTTCCAAATCTCCCATCACCCCTTCCCTCCAAAACTTCCCCATCACCCCTCCCCTCCAAAACGTCCCCATCACCCCCCCCCCAAATCTACCCCTTGCCCCTCCCCTCCAAATCTTCCCCATCACCCATCTCTTTCAAATCTTCCCCCTTGCCCCTCCCCTCCAAATCTTCCCCATCACCCCTTCCCTCCAAAACTTCCCCATCACCCCTCCCCCCAAAAACTTCCTCATCACCCCTCCCCTCCAAATCTACCCCCTTGCCCCCCCTCCAAATCTTCCCCATCACCCATCTCTTTCAAATATTCGCCCTTGCCCCTCCCCTCCAAATCTTCCCCATCACCCATCCCTTTCAAATCTTCCCCCTTGCCCCTCCCCTCCAAATCTTCCCCATCCCCCCTTCCCTCCAAAACTTCCCCATCACCCCTCCCCTCCAAAACTTCCCCATCACCCCTCCCCTCCAAATCTAACCCCTTGCCCCTCCCCTCCAAATCTTCCCCATCACCCATCTCTTTCAAATCTTCCCCCTTGCCCCTCCCCTCCAAATCTTCCCCATCACCCATCCCTTTCAAATCTCCCCCCTTTCCCCTTCCCTCCTAATCTCCCCCCACACCCCTCCCCTCCGAGACTCTCCCCCGCTCCTCCCCTCCTAGACTCCCCTCTCACCCCTCCTCCTCAAAGCGTCCTCCCCGCATCTTCCCCCTTCCAACTTTCACCTTCATCTCCCCCAACCTTCTGCCTCGCTCTTCCCCCTCCTCAAATAACACCTCACTGTGCCTCACCCAATCACCATCAAACCTTTTGTCCACCCCATTCTTCCCTTTCTCCAAGCTATTCTGAAATCTCTGACACACCTTCAACAGCTCTCCCTACCTCTTCCTCCTCTTCCACACCTTACCCTACCCCTCCCCCCCCCCCTGTTCTGTATCCGATGCTCCCCCTTCCTCTTCATTAACGGTATGGACCTCAAACATCCGGGGCATTCGCTCAAACTTGACTGATCTCTCCATACAGGTTGCTTCTGACAAACCAGACGTGATCTGCTTAACAGAAACTTTCCTCCTTCACGATGTCTCTGATTCCTTGGTATCTCTCCCAGGTTACTCCCTCCTCCGGTATGATAGACCCGAGCCTCGTCCTGAAGGTGTGGTTGCTATCTTTATTTTAAAAAAACTCTCTTCCTCACTCGCCCTGCACTGCCCTCTCTCCACCTCACCCCCAGGAAAATCTTTGGCTGCAGCTTCCTCTTCGCTCCCAACTTTTGTTCATATGTGTGTTGTACCGTCCACCAAACAGTGATGACTCCATCTACATCTCGCTGTCTGATATTATGGACCAACTTCTATCTACCCATCCCAACTCTCTCTTCCTCATATGTGGTGATTTCAATTGTCACCATGCCAGTTGGCTGGGTGTGGGAACCTCTCTCACCCGCCATGGCTCTTCAGCAAAGGACTTCTGTGACTCACTGGGACTGACACAATCTGTCAATTTCCCGACCCGGATCTCAGTCAATGGAGCATCTTCTCTTCTGGACTTGGTTATGACAAACTTCCCTGAAAATGTCTGCTGCTCTTCTTCTGCTCCAATCGGCTCATCTGATCATGTGCTTGTTAAAGTGGACATCTCTCTGACCATTCTCAGAGAGCCTCCTCAGTGTCGACGAGTCTGGCATTTCACTCAGGCCAACTGGCACAGTCTTCAAGCAGCCATCAATCATCTGGACTGGTCTCCCATGTCTACCGCCTCTGACATCAACTCATCCTGGGAATTCTTACAAAGTAAATTGCTCTCGCTCATGCACAGATTTATCCCATCTCGTCTTCAGTTGTCATACCCTTCCTCCCGTCCATGGTACACGGATTCTTGTGGTGAGGCTGTTGCCCAGAAACAACTTGCTTTCGTCTCCTGGAAAGCAAATACAACGGAAGGAAATCTCATTTCCTTTCACAAAGCCCGAAACAAGTGTGTGTCCACCCTCAGGAGAGCCAGGAAACAATATCTCTCCGTTCTCAAGACCGAACTCTCTTATCTGTCTCCCTCTTCCAAATCCTGGTGGTGTCTGGTCAAATCTGTTTCTGGTGTTTGTTCCCCCTCTATCCCCTCCCTCACCTCAAACGGCTACACGGCTGACTCCGCACGTGAAAAAGCTGAATGCCTCAACTCTGTGTTTGCCTCTAAATCTTGTGTCCCAAACCCATCCCTCTCTGTACCCACCGTACCCAGTCGTACCCGGCTGCTCCTGGACTCTGTGTCCTTTCCTCCTGACAAGGTGGAAAAGTTTCTGTCAACCCTCGACTCTGATTCTGCAACTGGACCTGACAGCATCAGCCCACGGGTCCTAAAATCCTGTTCTTCTGCTCTTTCGCTCCCTCTCTCTGTTCTCTTCACCCTCTCTTTTGCTCAAGGTCATCTTCCATCTGCTTGGAAATCAGCCAACATCACTGCTTTGCACAAAAAAGGTGCAAAAACAGATCCTAGCAACTACAGACCAATCAGCCATCTCCCAATTATCAGCAAAGTCATGGAATCCATCATTGCTTCAGATATGAAATCTTTCCTCTTCTCCAATGGCTTGATCTCTGATCATCAATTTGGTTTCAGACCTGGTCACTCTACTCTGGACATGCTGCTTCTGCTTTCTCAAAAATGGATGGAGGTCCTCAATACCAAACAGGAAATTAGAGCTGTCTCCCTTGACATATCACGTGCCTTCGATACGGTCTGGCACCCCGCTCTGCTCACCAAACTCTCGTCCTTTGGTATCCATGGAAATCTCCACGCATGGCTGGCTGACTTCCTCTCTAGTCGTAGTCAACATGTGGCCCTGAATGGGTTTCTCTCATCTCCTCTTCCTGTTCAGGCTGGAGTTCCCCAAGGCAGTGTTCTGGGCCCTGTGCTTTTTCTGGTCTTCATCAATGATCTCTCTGACTTTCTTGAAAATCCTCTCTATCTCTTTGCTGATGACTCTAGTCTCTGTCGCTCCATTCCTCATCCCTCAGATTGGCAGTCTGCAGCCTCCTCACTCTCTGCAGGCCTGGACAAAATCACAGACTGGGCAAACAAGTGGAACATGTCCTTCAATCCTGACAAATCTCACACTCTTACGATGTCTCTCCGAAAAGACCGCCTGGACAACCCTCCCATCCACTTTCTGAATAATCCTCTCCAAGAAGTTCTGTCACTCAAGCTTTTGGGTCTCACTATCTGCCATGATCTTTCCTGGGAAAACCACATTTCAAATCTGGCCTCCAAAGTCAGTCGCCGACTGGGCATCCTCCGTCGTGTGAAGTCCTTCCTTGGCACACCTGAGCTCCTCACCACATACAAGGCTTTCATCCGCAGGTCAATGGAATACTGCTCTCCCCTCTGGGCTGGTGCTCCTGCCTCACACCTAGCTCGTCTTCACGCTGTTGAAACCAAAGCGTTCAGAATCATTGGAATCTCCCGCGATGAAGCTAACTCCAAGGGCCTCTCACTCACTCACCGCAGGCAGGTTGGTGGTCTTTCCGTCTTCTACCGACTCCTCTCTGGCCTTGCCACCCCCCCTACCCCCCCCCAGTTCTCTCTGGGCTCTGTCCCCCAAATATTCCTACAGGTCGCACAAGATCTGCCTGCAACCCTCTTATGCTTAAAATGCCAAAATCAAGACTCTCTGCTCACCTTCACTCCTCTTTTCTCCCACCTCTGGAACAAACTCCCTCACTCTCTTCAATCCCACTCCACCCTCCATGTCTTTAAAACAGCTGTTCACCACCATCTCTTATCTTCCCCCATCTAAAACCTTGATCTTTTCTACCCCCGCTAATTTCACCCCAAATCCACTTTTTTGAAATACCAACTTCTGTCCAGGAAGTCCTTAGTGTCCTTGTGTTTTATACTTCTATCCCCCCCTTCCCACGCCTCCTCCCCCCAAGCCCTCTCCCTCCCACACATCTCCCTGCTCTCAAATGTTATGTTTGTGTGCTTCCCCTTCTCTCCCCATCTTGTCTTCCGCACCCTCTTTTTATATATCTTGTTTGTCTGGTTGATTTGTTTGTGAAATAAATGTTAGCTCTTTCACGAGCCTCGATTCAGTATACAAAAAAAGAAGAAGCCACATCACTGTTCATATCGGTAAATATTATTCCATCGTGTTTGTAAAAACTGGAAAATTGGAAAACTTGGAAAAACAATATAGCCTATTTTACTCCAGGGGGTCCTATAATGGAGCAAACATATATGGTTATGTATGTATGTATGTATGTATGTATGTATGTATGTATATTTGTGTATTTGTATATTTGTGAGGAAGCGTCTTCTTCTTCTTCAAAAAGTTTTCACACCGAAAAAGATGGTCCGTAAATCCGTGTGACTACATATCTATTAATTATGTACTGTTTGAACATCGGTTGCATCCTGTCCATTAATTACATACGTCTACTAATTACGCTCTTTTGGAATATACCTTTTGACCCTTTAGACTGCTGAGACCTCATAGACCTTTGAAGACCCTTTAGGTCCCCCAGGACCCTTAAGACCATGAAGACCCTTAAAGACCAAAAATACCCCGAAGACCCAAACTACCCTGAATACCGAAAATATCCTGAAGATCCTTAAAGACCCTGAAGACCCAAAAGACCCAGAAGATCCCAAAGACCCAAAATACCCCAAAGACCTAAAAGTCTCTGAAGAACCAAAACACCCAAAAAACCAAAAAGACCATGAAGACCCCAAATATGTAGCTCTTTCATGAGCCTCGATTCAGTATACAAAAAAAAAAATACCCTCAAAGACCCTGAAGACCCAAAAGACTCATGAAGACCCAAAGACCCAGAAGATGCAAAAGACCCTTATAGACCATGAAGACCCAAAATACCCCAAGGACTAAAAAGTCCCAAAAGACACAAATACCCCAAAAACCATTAAAGACCATGAAGACCATTAAGAATCCAAAGACCCGTAAAACACTTTAGACCCATTGCACCAGCTTGGACCCATGACCATTTAGAGTTTTAGAGCATTTGGGCCTTTTTAGATTACAAATAAATTACAAATATATAATATCACCAATATTACAATTAAATTTGTACAAAAAATGTTTGTATTATGATTGGTGGAAATAATGACAACACAGCAACTCAAGTGCAGTCATTATCCTCAGTTACTATGAGCCTGTGCCTTTCAAACTATGAGCCTTTCAAAAGCATGTAATTAATAGACATACTTTCTTCATGTCTCAACAGTATGTAATTTATAGACTTACTCAGGTTTCAATGGTATGTAATTAATGGAAATACTCAGGTTACAATGGTATGTAATTAACAGACATACTCATGTTTCAATGGTATGTAATCAATAGACATACTCACATTTCAATGGTATGTAATGAATAGATGTACTCATGTTTCAATGGTATATAAATCAATAGATGAACTCATGTTTCAATGGTATATAATTAATAGATGTACTCATGTTTCAATGGTATATAATCAATAGATGAACTCATGTTTCAATGGTATATAATTAATAGATGTACTCATGTTTTAATGGTATATAATCAATAGATGAACTCATGTTTCAATGGTATATAATCAATAGATGTACTCATGTTTCAATGGTATATAATCAATAGATGAACTCATGTTTCAATGGTATATAATCAATAGATGTACTCATGTTTCAATGGTATGTAATTAATAGATGTACTCATGTTTCAATGGTGTGCAACTAATAGATTTACTCATGTTTCAATGGTATGTAATTAATAGATGTACTCATGTTTCAATGGTACGTAATTAATAGATGTACTCATGTTTCACATGTACTCATGTACTCATGTACTCATGTTTCAATGGTATATAATTAATAGATGTACTCATGTTTCAATGGTGTGCAATTAATAGATTTACTCATATTTCAATGATATGTAATTCATAGATGTACTTGTTTCAGTGGTATGTAATTAATAGATGTACTCATGTTTTAATGGTACGTAATTAATAGATGTACTCATGTTTCAATGGTATGTAATTCATAGATGTACTCATGTACTCATGTACTCATGTTTCAATGGTATATAATTCATAGATGTACTCATGTTTCAATGGTGTGCAATTAATAGATTTACTCATGTTTCAATGGTATGTAATTCATAGATGTACTTGTTTCAATGGTATGTAATTAATAGATGTACTCATGTTTTAATGGTATGTAATTAATAGATGTACTCATGTTTCAATGGTATGTAATTCATAGATGTACTCATGTTTCAATGGTGTGTAATTAAAATGAATTCAGGTTTCAATGGTATGTAATTAATAGATGTAGTACTCATGTTAAAATGGTATGTAATTGATAGATGTACTCATATTTCAATGGTGTATAATTAAGATGTATTCAGGTTTTAATGTAATTAATAGATGTACTCATGTTTCAATTGTATGTAATTAAGAGTAGTCAGGTTTTAATGGTATCTTTTTATTAATAAAAAAAAAAATGAAACAAATAATATATAAAAATATATATAAAAAAGAAAGTTTCTTATATCGTTTATATTGTTGCGGTTTTGTGGTTGTGCAATAAAAGGTTCATTTCCCCTCATAGTTTAGTTACACTACAACACGTAGCCTCGTTTAAGCTTAGTTATTTCATAGTAAATGTAAGCGTAGACCTTTCCTGTGTGTAGTTTTGCGTTGAGTCGAATAATAATAATAATAATAATAATAATAATAATAATAATACATTTATTTTATATAGCGCTTTTCAAGAAGCCCAAAGACGCTTTGACAGAGTACAAAAAACAAGTGCAAAAAGACAAAAATCAAGAGGTAAATAATCAAAGCAAAAGGAAGGAGAAGGAGAAGAGATAGTCAGGGGTTAAATGCTGTGGGTTAAATGTTGAATGCAGTGTTGAACAGGTGGGTCTTGAGTGATGTTTTGAATGTGGTGAGTGAGGAGGAGTCTCTGATGGTGTGAGGTAGTGAGTTCCAGAGGGTGGGAGCAGCGATGGAGAAGGCCCTGTCCCCCCAGGATCTGAATTTGGTCCGGATGGGGGGGGGGGGGGGTCAGGAGGTTGGTACCAGCAGAGCGGAGGTTGCGGGTGGGAGTGTGTCTGGAGAGGAGGTCAGCCAGGTAGGATGGGGCCAGGTTATGGAGGGCTTTGTAGGTCAAGAGGAGGATTTTGTACTGGATTCTCTGGGGGATGGGGAGCCAGTGAAGCTTGTAAAGGACGGGGGTGATGTGGTCACGGGTCCGGGAATGGGTGAGTAGACGGGCAGCGGAGTTCTGAATGTCTTGGAGTTTATTGGTGATTATTGAGGGTGAACCATAGAGGAGGCTGTTGCAGTAGTCCAGACGGGAGGTGATGAAGGCGTGGATGAGGGTTTCTGCAGCCGTGGAGGAGAGGGATGGACGGAGACGGGCGATGTTTTTCAGGTGAAAGAAGGCTGTCTTTGTGATCTGTTTAGTGTATTTGTCGAAGGAGAGGGTTTGGTCAATGATGATGCCAAGATTCCGGATGTGAGGGGAGGTGGATACTGGGAAACTGTCGATGTTGAGGGCAAAGTTATGGGTGGATTTGGTGAGCGTTTTTGGGCCAATGATGATTATTTCAGATTTATCATAGTTAAGTTTGAGGAAGTTGATTTGAAGCCAGGATTTTATTTCAGTGATGCAGTTTGTCAGGATAGAGTGGATGGTGGTGGAGATGGACTTTGTGTAGATGAAAAGCTGGATGTCATCGGCGAAGCAGTGGAATTGGAGACCATGATGGCGGATTAAGTGACCAAGGGGGGACAGGTACAGGATGAAGAGGAGGGGGCCAAGAACTGAACCTTGGGGGACACCTTGGGAGAGGGGAGCAGTGGGGGATTTGCAGTTATTGATGGAGATGAACTGGCGTCTGTCAGAGAGGTATGATTTGATCCAAGAGAGGGCAGTGCCGGTAATGTTAAAGGTGGTTTCAAGTCGGGTGAGGAGGATGGTGTGATTGATGGTGTCAAAGGTGGTGCTGAGGTCGAGGAGGATGAGAATGTTGAGGTTGCCAGCGTCAGAGGAGAGGAGAAGGTCGTTGGTGATTTTGAGGAGAGCAGTTTCAGTACTGTGGTTGGAGCGGAATCCGGATTGGAATGTTTCATACAGGTTATTGGCAGAGAGGTGATGTTTGAGTTGAATGGCTACAGCGCGTTCCAAAACTTTTGACAGAAAGGGTAGGTTGGAGATGGGTCTGAAGTTATTTAGGGTGTCAGGGTTGAGTCCAGGTTTTTTCAGAATGGGGGTAACAGCAGCAATTTTGAGGGATGGTGGGACGATGCCTGTAGACAGGGAGGAGTTTATTGTTGCAGTGATAAGTGGAGAGAGAGAGCAGGAAGGGAGGCCTTGACAAAGCTGGAGGGGATGGGGTCAAGAGTGCAGGTGGCAGTTTTCATTCCTATGAGGAGTTCAGAGAGGTCAGTAGGGGAGACTGGGGAGAATTGAGACAGGAGTTGGCAGGATAAGGGGGGGCAGGTGGTTTGAAGGGGAGCGGGTGCGGTGGTGGTTAAGCTGTTGTAGATGTTGTCAATTTTGCATTGGAAGAATGAATGGAAGGAGATGCAGTTGTCTACTGTGAATGACTGGGTGGTGGTGTTCAGGGGGCTGAGGAGTTTGTTTATTGTAGAGAAGAGTGCTTTTGGGTTTCCGGAGCCAGAGTGGATAATTTGAGAGTAGTAGGCGGAGCGGGCGTGGGAGAGGGCATCTTTGTAGTGTTGTAGGTGGTCCTTGTAGGCTTGGGAGTGAATTGTGAGACCTGTTTTATTGCGGAGTCTTTCAAGTTGGCGAGCACGTGTTTTCATCAGGCGGAGTTCAGGGGTAAACCAGGGAGCAGAATGGGTGAAAGAAACCGTGTTTTGGTTTTTATAGGCGCAAGCTGGTCAAGGCAGGAGGAGAGAGTGTGGTTGTAGTAGTCAGTGAGGTCAGAAGGGGTTTGGAGGTCAACGAAGGGAGAAGCGGACATTTTTTCAGAGAGGGTGGATGAGAATGAGGTAGGTGAAAGAGCGTTTAGCTTACGGAAGTTGATAGTGCGATAATGCCTTGGTGCTGGGGTGGGGATGTTGATGGTCATAGTGATGGCTAAGTGGTCAGAGAGGGTGAGGTCAGAGCCAGAGAGATGGTGCAAAATTAATCCAGTAGAGCAGACAAGGTCCAGAATGTGACCACGGTTATGGGTAGGAAAGTTGACATGTTGAGTGAGGTTAAAGCAGGTGAGTAAATCAGTGAAGTCAGTGGTTATTGTGGAGTCAGTGGAGTCCATGTGGATATTGAAATCACCGAGGGGGAGGATTGAGGGTGAGAGGGAACAGAGCTGGGTCAGAAAGTAGGAGAAGTCAGACAGGAATGATGGGTGTGGTTTGGGAGGGCGGTAGACGACAGCCATGACTGACTGTGTGTGACCAGAGAGTTTAAAAGCCAGGTGTTCAAATGATGGAGCAGATGAGATGGAGATGAGGCTGGTCTTGATGTCTTGTCGGTGAATTACAGCAATTCCACCACCTCGGCCCTCCGAGCATGGTTTATTGATGTAAGAATATCCATTGGGTGTAGTGAGGTTGAGTGAGAAGTAGTCCAGAGGTTGTTGCCAGGTTTCAGTGAGACAAAGAAAGTCCAGTTTATTATCCAGAATGTAGTCGTTCAGGATGAGGCTTTTGTTGTTGAGGGACCGGGTATTGAACAGGGTGAGCTTGATGTTGTTTTGTACGGTGGGGATGAACTCAGGTGATTTAGCCAGGGTTTGCAGACAGGAGGTGCGATCGTGTGCGCTGCTGTGACCAGGTGCGCTGGGACGATGAGTGGGAATGCGCTGAGCCGACCAGAGTACGGGAATGGAGTGACCTGTTTGTAAGTAAACAAACTTACGACCGGAGCCTCTATGAATGTATCTGGGTCGTCGCAGGAGTCCGTGGTACTTGATTGCAGAGATGCATGATGGGGTGGAGTGAGTATTGAGCAGAAGAAGCCTTGCGGCGGAGTACCTCAGAGCCATGCCAGGCAGGAGCGAAGGGACGAGTACGAGGCCAAGGTCGAGGAGGCAAAGCGGCAAACGCAGCGGCAAACGAACGCAGCCGCTAATCAAGACCACAGCGGCAAACAGCCACCGCCGCAAACAACGGCCACAAACAACAGGAGCGGGCCTGAGGAAACAGTGGAGGAGCCGGGCAGGCGAAGCCAGGAGCAGAGCCGGGACCGAGCAGAGGGCAGACCCAACGGTCAAAAATCCGCCACGACCACCAGAAAAGCAAACTATGTACAATGGCCCAGTCGGAGAAGCGGCGAACAAGTAACGCCAGTGTCCTCTCCAGACCGGACCGGAAGCGGAGGTCTCGATAATGAGAGTTAGGTCTCCTTCCGATGCTTCTGATGCCGCGATGCTTTGGTTTTTGGCGCAAAATACCACGAGGCCGGCCTGACAAGTCGATCCAGGCCAAAGGACGGCTGGGCAGGAGAAGTGGGAGTGACCAGCAAGCACGAGCCACCAATCAGGGCTCGAGGGGAGTGGCTTAGCACTGCCGCAAAAGGCGTGGTTTGGAACATTCGATACGGGCCAGGGCATGGCAATATAACCTTGTGCCCGAAGCCCCCACCTCAGTTATGAGGAGGATACGCGCTGAGTTGAGACAGGAGTTCTGAGAGTGTGCGGTGTTGAATCAAGTTGTGAGCCGGGGTCCTCTGTTGAATTACGAGTTGTGAGAGTCGGTTTGGAGCGCCGAGTTGTGGGAAGGGAGGCAGACGAGTTACAAGTTGATTTCGCAGTTGAGCTTGAGTCAGATCCTCCATTGAGTTACGAGAGTGAAAGCGCGCCATTGTATTAATTGCGCTGTGAAGGACCGCCGTGCTGGGCGAGAGACGCGCATATTTTCCTGCCTGCCGTTGTTCGAGATATGCGCTGCGAGGATCCCTCCCGCCTGCCTGCCTGCCTTCGTCAGGGGCCTTACGGTGACCGCCAGAGGGCCACGCCGGGTCAGCTGTTCCTGACCGACCAAGCCGGCGCGTTCAGCACATGAACAATCCTTCCTTCATCCCCCTGTGAGTGTGAATGGGCCCATTGTCTGGAAAAAGTTAAGACTGACGAAGATCTGCCCTGTGTCTCTCTTTTCTACCGAACCATTGTACATAATAGTGCAAATAAATCGTGTTATTTCTTTGATTTGACCGTCTCGTGTTTTCCATCATTGACTAAGCATGGTATGAAGTATATCGCTCTAATCGGGTTCCAATACCAAGGTAATTGCACGGACCACGTGGTGTGCCATCCGCTCGGGTGCACTCAAATTACGTGTGGTTAGTGCGAGACTTCATCCCCGCTTCCGCGGCGGCGTGGGTACTTAGGTACGTGCGAAGATTGTCCCGAAACCCTGTCCCGCGTCTGACCGGAAGTGGCGACTCAAGTCTCGCGGTTGCGACAACCCAAGGAGAACAAAGGGCTTAATCTCCCCTTGGTAAGGGAACGGGGGGTCGCGCAAAACCGTAACATTTGGTGTCAGGAGTGGGATTGGACCTGGAGTGCGCTTCACGCACTCGAAATTACGAGCGAAGGAAATTTAGTTGTTAAATCCAAAATTGTATGCGTACCATGGCTGGCCAAGGCGGTCGAATGCCGGTGGGGGTAGAAGTAAAGGTAGAATTGATGACTCAGGGCCAGGAGAGACAGTTGGTAGTGGAAGCTGAAAAAGGTGCGGCAGCTGGCAAAGAAAATGGCGGCGCCTCGCACATGGCGGTGGCAGCCAGGCCTGCTGTGCGATCCAGGTTCGACATTGAATTATACCTAATCCAAATGTCTGCAAAAATTGAAGGGTTGGAAAACAAAATGGGTGGTCAATTGAAAGAAATGGGGGACAAATCCACCCGGGAATTGAAAGAAATGGGGGACAAATCCACCCGGGAATTGGAAAAAATGAGGATGGCGTCGAAGAAAGAAATAAAAGAAATGGGGGAGGACATGAGGCGCGGGTTGAGCGAGGAGGTCGCAATGGGGCGCAACAGGGTGAAGCGATGTGGGGAACGCGTGGAGAACGAAGTAAAGCGGAGGACGGCTAAGTTTACCGGGGATATGGAAACCGCGACGCGGGGTGTAGAAGAGCCGACGGTCGCCAAATTGGACAAAGAAATTTCATGGGCGCCGGCGGTCGTCGAGCAGGAAAAAGAAATAATTGGGGTCGAAGAGACGGTAGACACAGAAAATAAATCGCGGGAGAAAGAAATGGAGCCTGAACAAAGTCTGTATTTGCACCGTGATGCCGGGTTTGCTAATGAAATGGAAAGTTTGCAGGTGCTGCTGGGGAAGGAGGACCCCGAGGTGAGTGAAAATAATGGCGCGAATGTGTTTGGCGCGAACGGGTTTTTGGCGCGAACGGGTTTTTGGCGCGCTTGGGAGAGAGGCAAAACCCGGGTGGTCGCGGAAGGTCCATTGTGCGGTGTACGAGGGCGACTGGTGCGCGGTACGAGAGAGAGTGTGCGTCGAAGCGTGAGCGAGAAAAGTGTGCGCCAGGGTGTGCGATGATTGAGTGTGCGAAGGGAGAGTGCACACCCGAGGGTGTGGAAGAAGAGTGTGCGATGGCCGAGTGAGTTACGGGGTGTGTAACAGGAGAGTGCACACCCGAGGGTGTTATGGAGTGTGTAACGAGAGAGTGTGTTACAGAGTGTGTGCAGGAGCGCACACCAGAGCGTGTTGCAGAGTGTGTGCAGGAGTGCACACCAGAGCATGTTGCAGAGTGTGTGCAGGAGTGCACACCCGGGGGTGTTACGGAGTGTGTAACAGAAAAGTGTGCGATGATGGGGTGCGTGAAAGGCGTGAGTGCGCCTAGGTGTGCAGGTACAAGTACGGAGTGTGAGGGAGAATGCACACCAGAGGATGTGGAAGGAGAGTGTGTGGTAACGGAGTGTATGGGAGGTGCGGGGACGCGTGGGTGTGCGAGTGCGGAGTGGGTCGCGAGGTGTGAGGACGCGGCTCAAGCATCGACACCGACTGGGGTAGCGTTTAGCGGGATGGGTAGCAGACGCGAGTCCCCGGTGAGTTGTGTGCAGCAGGGACCGGTGGGGTTCGGTGCGGCGGCGGTCCCACAATGACCGACGTGCACAATTCGTGCCGGCCCCCGCACTGTATGGTTGGTGCCATGCCGTGGCGGCAAAGGCAATCGGCGAGGTTCAAGGGGAGGTAGGAGATTTCGGAGCCGCGCACCTTGGCGGGTGCGGTGCTCTGACCGTGGGCGGTTGGGCCATCGTGCGTGGGACCGCGAGGCCCCGCGCAGGGATGGGGCCCTGCACCTCGGCCCATCCATACCTCCTCCCCTGGATCGAAAATGCCGGACGGACCCAACATACAGGAGACAAACCACCCGAATTGATTGCTCGGCCTTTTGAGGCCAAGCCATGACGAAGTACATCCACATGGAGAGGCTCAAGTGAAGCGGACGGATGAGAGTAGTGTACCCTACGTGGAGGAATGGTAGTCTGACCATTCCTCACACAGCCCGGGCCCATGAGCACTAGTTTAGGGGGATGACAGTGATAGGCACTTGGAGGTGCCAGCAATGGCTACCTCCATGTGGCACCGAAGCTAGCCGAGGGAGGGCTCGGATAATGTTAGGGATCTAGAAGACTGTAGGGACAAGATTTAAGTTGTGACACTTGTACTGTAGTGGGGACGTAGGTAGCTTAGGTGGATGATAATGACAAGGGAGTGCTTACTTTAAAGGGACGATGAGGGAAGCACGAGTTGTAGGGGAAGTAGTCAGCTAGATGATGCTGTGTGTGTGAGGAATTGGTGTGCGAGACAAAAGGTGTGTGTGAGCACAAGAAGTGTGCAAGATATCTGGTGCGTAAAAGTAGTAGTGTGAATTGACTTGCATGGTGTGCAAGACGAAAGGTGTGGAAATATTTGGTGTGCGACATAAATGGTGTGTGAAAGTAAAAGTGTGGAATGCTTGGTGTGGAATAAAAGGTGTGGAATGCATGGTGCGAAGGAATGAATGGGGGGAGATGGAACCCATTCGCGAAAGCCCGGGGTGGGTAGTGCAAAGCTAGGTAGAGGGCATCGGCAAAATTTGTATGGATATTGACACCTGTGGTGCAGGTAGCGGCAAAGTAGTGTTTTTGTTGGGTGCATGAGTATGTGGAATGGCTGGGCGTGTGGCTTAATTGGTGCATATGGTTATTGGGGGCACTCCGCCACTGGTAGTTTGTCGGCCAGTTGAGGCCGCAGGTAGGCTCTGGGAGCCAGTTAGGGTAGTTGAGAGTTGTGAGTGGGGCCCGAGGATCCCAGGAGAGGACCCGTGTTGCCCAATGCCAAGGTGGGCATCAGGATGCGTGGGTGTGCGAGGAAGGAGGAATTGGTGTGCCAGGAGGGGCCTTCCCCAGTTAGGGTAGTTGTGAGTAGTTGAGTGGGGCCCGAGGATCCCAGGAGAGGACCCGGGTTGCCCAATGCCAAGGTGGGCATCAGGGGGTAAAGTGCGCGGTGTTGAATCAAGTTGTGAGCCGGGGTCCTCTGTTGAATTACGAGTTGTGAGAGTCGGTTCGGAGCGCCAAGTTGTGGGAAGGGAGGCAGACAAGTTACAAGTTGAGTTCGCGGTTGAGCTTGAGTCAGATCCTCTGTTGAGTTATGAGAGTGAAAGCGCGCCGTTGTATTAATCGCTCTGTGAAGGACCGCCTTGACGGGCGAGAGACGCGCATATTTCCTGCCTGCCTTTGTTCGAGATACGCGCTGCGAGGATCACTCCCGCCTGTCTGCCTGCGCTCGTCAGGGGACGTGCGGTGACCGCCAGAGGGCCACGCCGGGTGAGCTGTTCCTGAACGACCAAGCTGGCGCGTTCAGCGCATGAACAATCCTTCCTTCATCCCCCTGTGAGTGTGAATGGGCCCATTGTCTGGGAAATAAGTTAAGACTGACTAAGATCTGCCCTGTGTCTCTCTTTTCTGCCGAACCATTGTACATAATAGTGTAAATAAATCGTGTTATTTCTTTGATTCGACCGTCTCGTGTTTTCCATCATTGACTAAGCATGGTACGAAGTACACTCAACCCTCGGCTATCGCGTCTAATTGGTGCCGCTATCGGTGCGCATTAGCCGAAATCGCGATAGCCGAACTCAAGAACGTATGGTAATAATTCTAATTGGTGCCAGGACCCCCAAGTTGACCACATATTTAACCTATTTTTGCACCTTTTTTACCAAGTGTTTCTACCATATAAAGAAACATTAACATATGAAGAAACATTAAAACAAGAATCAATATGTAAATAAAAACAAAGTGGAAAAAAAAAGTACTTTTTTACCATTTTATTTACCTTTTTGGGAACGATGAGGGGCTTAGGTGGTTGGGTAGGTTACGAGGCTTGGGTGGAGTCTTATTGACCACCCCTACGTGCCTCTAACTCGTCCAGGATTGCGTCAGCTGAAGCACCAGAGAAGCGCTCAACGTCAGAGGGCTCGTCAAAGACAGAGGGCTGTGCCTCGTTACGACGCCGTAAGCAGGGTCGGCGTCATGGGGGCATTCGCGGGCCATGCCCACCCAAATGAGTTATTGTGCCCCACCCCCCCCCCCCTCCACACCCACCCGCAGGCCAAGCCTTTGGCGCCAAACTTGCACGTCGGCTATATTTTGTGCAGTGTGTGTGTGTGTGTGTGTGTGTGTGTGTGTTTGTGTGTGTGTGTGTGTGTGTGTGTGTGTGTGTGTTTGTTTGTGTGAAAGAGAGAGACTTTGCAGGATGTTTTTAAATTGGAACTGGGTTGGTGTGTTGGTTGTTGACGGCAAACTCTTATTATTAAGCATTTACATCATAGATTGAGGTCTCGAACGGCAGTTTGTGCCCCCCCCCCCCCCCCCCGCGGTTACCCTAAAAGTCCCCCGATTAGACTTGTTCTGACGCCGAGTCTGCCCGTGAGAATTCGGTGATGTGGAGTTGACGGAGGGAGTTGACTTGGGCATGATACTGCTCCTCGTAACCTGCCAGTGCGGTATTAATAGAGGGGCACCTTGCTTCACTGTTGAATGTTAAATCTTATCTACGTTTCTACGATAATCACGGTTTTGGTAAGTACCTCGCACTGTTGACTCATTTATCCCAAATTTCTTTCCAACACTTCGCTTTGTTTCACCATTGTCTATCAACTGCACAATTTCCAATTTCTGAGCGTAAGTTAAGTTCTTCCTCTTCTTGATTTCCCTCGATTTCTCTTTCCCCACACTCGGTGATGACGTAGCACCCTTTCCACCATTTCCGGTGCGCTATAGCGCGTATTTGGGGCGCGATAGTCGTGTGTTGTGCAGTTTTTTAGGTAGCCGCGATAGCAAAGAAACGCGATAGCCGAGTTCGCGATAGCTGAGGGTTGAGTGTATATCGCTCTAATCGTGTTCCAATACCAAGGTAACTGCACGGACCACGTGGTGCGCCATCCGCTCAGGTGCACTCAAATTATGCGTGGTTCGTGCGAGACTTGATCCCCACTTCCGCGGCAGCGTGGGTACTTAGGTACGTGCGAAGATTGTCCCGAAACGCTGTCCCGCGTCTGACCGGAAGTGGCGACTCAAGTCTCACGGTTGCGACGACCCAAGGAGAACAAGGGGCTTAATCTCCTCTTGGTAAGGGAACGGGGGTTGCGCAAAACCGTAACAATAAATATATATATATATATATATATATTGTTATGAATTTGGGTAGAGTGATATATAGAGCCAGGTAGATCTGAATAGGTATCATGCTTCGTCTGTCGCGATAGGGAATCTACCTTGTAATAAGCTCTGTGTGTAGCCCGGATGTCGGTCATAAGTCGTATTTGTGTCACCGCTGCGAGGGGGGCGGGGCATGCTAATTAGTACAGGGATTATGGGTAATATTCCTTTGTTTGTCGTTCCCCCTGTCACCAAACCTGTGTCCCTTATGGCAAAGCATTCACATAGACATTAGATAGATCCCTTAGAGCACAACAGTAATTAGTTCCCCTCCCTTACAACAATGACCTTGGAAGAAAATAGGCAGGAAGCCAGACCGGGGCACCGCCGCATGGGCCGCAGCCAACCACACCACCAGCTGGCCTAGCAACGAGCCTCGTGGCAGGCTATAGCCATGCCCAAGAGGACTGTGATTGGTCTGTGGAAGGGACAGAGAACTGCCCCGTGATTGGAGGGAAGGGAAGGACTTGTGGTTGGCCACGAGGGTGGCGTGACATGGTGGGCGGGAAGTACTCGGCCAGTTGGAGGAAGCCAGCAGAGTGGGAAGATTCTGGAAGACGAGGGTCACCGCGCTGGTTGGAGGGGAGAAAGAACTGACATCACAGGGCGAGTGATAAAACTGCTGACACACTGGCGTTTTGCTCTCTTTCCTCCTCCCGCGCTCTTCCCTGGCCCTTTCCATTCCTCTCTCTCTCTGTGCTTCCCTGAAGTTCTCTTCGTGCCTTGTGTTGGAGATCGACTTCGTGTGGAGATCGCTAGCCCTGCGTTGGACCTTTGGTGCTTTTGATTCATCGTGGTCCTCGGTGCTTTTTGGTGCTTTCGGTGCTGCAGGCGGACGGGGCCTCGGGTGCGACTGACGAGGAGCTTGCAGCGAGGCGCTCAGTGAGGCCTGACGGCGCACGAACAGGCACGCATCGAGGCCTGTTTCCCGCCGACATTGAAGCTGCGCTGGGCTTGCGTGCTTGGAGCCGATGATTCCTTGACTGCAGACTACAGACAGTTAAGACGCACCACATTTCACAAATACACGCCAAAACGTTTTATTTTCCTTAATTCATTTTCCTTTGTCTCGTATCCGAAGTGTGAGTGGGGACGTCCCGATTAGGACATTTTATTACCGGCGCGTATTTTCCTGTCCCGCGATTCCTTTGTAAATAAATCCTTGTATTATTTTCTTTGCCATTCCAAAATCCTGTGTTCATTTGAGTTAATTCCCTGCAGGATCGAGAGCTGCCGTCGGATCTACAAGTACGCGCTAGCCGCTTCTTCCCCTTCATTCTTCCTCCCGTGCTTTTATAGCCGAATCCATATTTGATCGTCGCCTCCCTTAAAGCCGTTCGGTCGTCCGCGGTCCTACAGTGTTAACCAAAGGGATCGCGCGACAATATTTATATATGTATATATGTATGTATGTATATATATATATATACATATATATATATGTATATATATATATATATATATATATATATATATATATATATATATATATATATATATATATATATATATATATATATATATATATATATATATATATATATATACATATATATAAAAAGACGGCATTTAATATGGAATATTTTTTTTGTGGGTGAACTTACTTTTCAAGATGTCTTAGAACCAAAAGTTCATTGGAATTATGTTGAAATTATTCGAGATTTTGTTAATGTGACCTTTAAAAGAAACAAAAACCACATTTGACATTTCGAAACAAATAAATTGATCCTTGAAAGTGATGTAAACTGATATCGAACTCAATTCATGGACAGTACTGTGTTAAACTTCTGTACGTTTTCCAGAAGTAACTCTTTATTTTGCACATTAGCCAAATTTTTAGCCGCGTCGCAGACGCTGCTAATAGAGTGCCCTCTGCTGTTGTTGTTGTTCTTCTTGTTCTTCTTGTTCTTCTTGTTCTTGTTCTTGCAGAGAAGACAAAACCTCAAAGCTCCACCCATTCTGGGAACCATAGCTCCACCCATTGTGGGAGAGGCTTCATATAAACAAATATCCACCATTTTATTAACTCGCATAGCTTTGAGGCCTGTTTTGTAGGCCCGTGGTGTCTTCCTCTCTCACACAGTTTTATTTCAAATCAAATTCGATATATCATTCCATTTTTCACAGTCGCTAACATAGTTTTAGACTCGGTTGAAAAAAAACGGGAAGAAAATCCGATGAAAGTTGCCCTTTATAGAACTAAATGAATTCTCAAAGGCCTGTAACTTCAAGTCCATTGAGATATTTTTTTTTTAAATCGCGGCATGGTCAGTCATACACCGCCCGAAATAAGAGACGGGGAAAATGCCGAGATATATATATTTTGTTTAAATCGCGGCATGGTCAGTCATACACCGCCCGAAATAACAGACGGGAAAATGCCGAGATATATTAAAAATTCGTCCATTTGATGACAATCGTCACGATGAAATATTTAATTTATACGTCGTCACAATAATGTGGAGAGAGGAGCATACCTTCGTTCACGTGTCGCTACACACGAGAAATTGCCGAGATATATTTTTTTACAATCACGGCATGGTCAGTCATACACCGCCTGAAATAACAGACGGGAAAATGCCGAGATATATCAAAAATTCGTCCATTTGATGACAATCGTCACGATGAAATATTTAATTTATACGTCGTCACAATAATGTGGAGAGAGGAGCATAGCTTCGTTCACGTGTCGCCACACACGGGAAATTGCCGAGATATATTTTTTTTAAATCGCGGCATGGTCAGTCATACACCGCCTGAAATAACAGATGGGAAAATGCCGAGATATATTAAAAATTCGTCGCCACACACGGGAAATTGCCGAGATATACTTTCACTTTGCACAAAAATAACATCAAGTAATCAAATCAATAGGAATGTCCTGTGCCTATAACATCGACGTTATAGGCACAGCTGCATCTAGGCATTGTGTAACATCGACGCGGCTTTTGTTTTAATTAAAACTTTTTGTACTTGTTTTTATAACAAAAACAAAAGTTAAATTATGACTGGGATTACGGACAGTAAAATTACAGTTCAGTACTTCGTGTAACCCCCACGAGCATTCAGGAGAGCACGTACACATTGAGGCATGCTGTTCACGAGATTTGCCAAGGTTTGGACAGGAATCGCTTGCCATGCAGTGACAATAGCCTGCTGCAATTCACGCACAGAGGTCGGCTGCTGGTCCAAGTGGTCGATTTGACGCGTTAATTCTGCCCACAAGTTCTCTATCGGATTCATATCCGGGGACATGGCAGGCCACTCCATATGCTCTACACCACGGTCAGCAAGAAAGTGTTGGATCATGCGAGCACGATGAGGCCGTGCATTGTCATCTTGGAAGACAAAGTTTCCTCGAAAGGGTGCACGAGCAAATGGAAGCAATGTTTCTTCCAGAATGGCCCTGTGCTTGAACTGGTTCGGGTTTCCATTCAGAACAACCATGTCAGTTTTGCCCCCTCCATGAAAAGCAGCCCAAACGGTCACCCCACCACCTCCAGCTTGGACTCTTGGCACGACACAATCTTTGTTGTAGGCTTCATGCACTTGTCTGCACACTCGGACGTGACCATCTTGATGATAGACCAGAAATCTAGACTCGTCACTGAAGATCACGTGATTCCAGTGTCCTGGCTGCCTTTGACGGTGCTCTCTGGCCCACTGCAATCGGCGCTGGCGGTGTTGTCTGGTCAGGCGTGGCTTTCTCAGGGGACGCCTGGCACGATAGCCTGCTTGAACCAGTCATTGGTTGACTAGCCTTCTGGATACAGGCACATTTGTCAGTTGCTGCCACTCAGCCCTAAGCCGATTAGCTGACTTGGTACGGCCATTGCGGACTAACCGGTGCAGCTGGCCATCATCCCTCCTTGTGGTTCTGCGGGGACGTCCTGGCCTCGGTATTGGAGTAGGGACACCCCTCTGAGCATTTCGTTTCAGGATCTTTGACACCTGACCTTGAGTGATGCCATACTGCTGAGCAATAGCACGCTGTTTCATGCCGTAATTTCGTAAAGCCACCACTCCATGACAAACAGCATTGTCGAGTTGACGGACCATCTCCAGAGGAAGCGGCATTAACTTTTGGAGACGTGCAGCAGTTGTTTTCCACTAATACAGAACGCAACAACCCTTGTATACCCGACTGTGAAGCCAATCATCAAATGCACCTGTCCGTACATTTTGCCACGCCACCTGTGATATAATCCTGTTGTTGACTTCTTGCTGCGACAGACAATCTGTGACATGGTTCTTTTAACAAATAAATCACCAAAGTATAAAAGAAACTCACTGGATTGATATACTGAGTTAAGAAAGTAAACCCAAGTCAAGAAAAAATATATATTCCACATTAAATGCCAAGTCTGTATATGTACATACAGTCCGGTGAAAAAGTAAGTACAGCCCATGTAAAATTTTGACTTTTTCAACATATTTCAACATACAGCTATTTGATCTTCATTTCAACAATATTGATAGATAAAGGTGATATAACATAACAAATCTCATGAAACATTTACATTTTGTAGTCCATTGTATAATTTTAAAAAACATAAATGCAAATTTCGCATGTGGAAAAAGTAAGTACACCCTTGGCTCTAATAGGTGGTATTGTCCCCTTTGGCAGAAACAACCTCAAGTAGGCGTTTCTTATAACTGTCTACCAGTCTCTGACATCGACTGGGAGAAATTTTTGCCCACTCCTCCATGCAGAATTCTTTCAGCTGTGCGATGATTGAATGGTTTCTTGCATGCACAGCTCGTTTCAAATCCCCCCACAACATCTCGATGGGATTTAGATCCGGGCTTTGACTTGGCCATTCCAGAACTCTCCATTTCTTTCTTTTCAGCCATTCCTTGATGGATTTACTGGTATGTTTAGGATCATTGTCATGTTGCAAGGTCCACCTTCGGTTGAGCCTCAACTTGCCGACAGATGGCCTCACATTATCCTCAAGCACCCTCTGGTGCAATGAAGAATTCATAGTGGATTCTATTATGGTGAGCTGCCCAGGCCCTGATGCAGCAAAGCTGCCCCAAACCATAATATTTCCACCACCATGCTTTACAGTTGGTAGCAGGTTCTTATGGTCAAATGCTGTCTTTGGTTTTCGCCAAACATGTCTTCTTGGACTGTGGCCAAATAGCTCTACCTTTGACTCATCTGCCCAGAGCACATTGTTCCAGAAGTGCTGGGCTTTGCCAAGGTGTTCATTGGCAAACTTTAGTTTTGCCCTGATGTTCTTTCTGGACAGCAAAGGTTTCCTCCTGGCACACCTCCCATGTAGATCAAATTTGTGCAGCCTCTTTGTCATGGTAGACTCGTGCACTTTGACATCAACAGTGGCAACAGCTACCTGTAGGTCCCGTGATGACATTCTGGGGTTCTTAGAGACTTCTTTCAGCATCTTGCGGTCTGCTCTCGGGCTGAACTTGCTGGGGCGGCCTGGCCTAAACAAGGTGGCAGTTGTTTGGAATCTTCTCCACTTGTAGATGATCTTCCGGACAGTCGAATGATTGATTTCAAATTGTTTGGAGATCTTTTTAAATCCCTTCCCAGACTCGTAGGCATCTCTAACCTTCTTTCTGAAGGCCTCAGATCGCTCTTTTGATCTAGGCATGGTGACGCTGCACACTTCAATAACAAAGAGCAAGCCAAACTAAATGTCTGAGGTTTAAATACGACAGGTTCCTCCAAGATCCTCTCTAACGATGTTCTAATCATTTGCACCTGAGCTGGTGCACCTGATTCTAATTTTAGGTATTTGAAGTAGATAAAATGTAGGGGTGTACTTACTTTTTCCACATGCGAAATTTGCATTTATGTTTATTTAAATTATACAATTGACTACAAAATGTAAATGTTTCATGATATTTGTTATATTATATCACCTTTATCTGTCAATATTGTTGAAATGAAGATCAAATAGCTGTAATATATATATATATGTATCTATATACATTGTTGCGGTTTTGAGAACCCACACTTGTAAATATGACATCATTCTTGTAAATATGACATTATTAAAGGGTTAAAGGTTGCACCCAATAGGTAGGCCACAAGCAACACGTAGGGCACCATAGGACTTCAGTTATTTCATTAGTATGTGTATAGGTAAGGCCGTGTTTCCAACAGTTGAATCTGCGTTGTGTCAATCAAATCAGAAGTAGGCCCCATTCTGTTCATTTTGCAGCCTCCCTCTCCAATCGATGCCATTACGCGCCCTCCAGTCTGACCTATGGCTCCCCCAATTTGTTACGCGCCTTTGTTAGCAGCGTTCACTGCCTTAGCGCTTGCTCACCGCCGCCATAAGCCGTAGTGATAGGAATGGTAGTTGTACCAAATAATTTTGGGGCACATGAGCAATAGATTTATGGGGTTTGGCGGTATAAACTAGCCAGGGAGGGCTTGGATAATGTATAGGGACCTAGAAATGACCATAGGTGACTGAGGTTTAAGTAGTGACAATAATTGTACAGGTAGTGGGGACGTAGAGTAGAGTAGTTGGATGATAATGACGAGGGAGTGCTTAGTATAAGGGATGACGGGGAGCACTAGTATTAGAAGGGAGTAGTTAGTTTAAATGATGCTGTGTGTATGGAGTGTAGTTTATTAAATAAGGAATTGAATGAGAGTTTTGCTGGTGAGCATGTTGAAATGAGGAATTGAGCATGGGAAGATTTGAGAGCGTGAGGCAATGGTTTGGAGAAGTGATGTATTGTGAGCGTATTGTGGATGAATGTAATGAAGTTGGTTGAATGAATTGCTTGCTTAGTGTGCAAGTCGAGATTTGGTGAGTGGTAATAAATGGTGTGGAGTGTTTGTTGGGTGGATTGAGTATTGTGGAATGAGTGGAGTGGAGTGCATGGTGCGAGGGAGTGAATGGGGGAAGGATGGGCCCCTTCACGAATACCCGGGGAGGGTAGTTTAAAAGTAGGTAGAGGGAGTAGGTAAATTTGGTGGATATTGACATCTGTGGTGCGGATAGTCGCAGAGTACTGCTTGGATGGGTGCATAAGTGTATGGAATGGCTGGGCGTGTGAGCCTGTTATGCGTATGGTTGGTTGAGCACTCCGCCACTGGTAGTCTGTCAGCCAGGTGAGGCCGCAGGTAGGCTCTGGGATCCAGGTAGTGTTGAGTAGAGTTCAGCGGGGCCCGAGGATCCCAGGAGAGGACCCGGGTAGCCCAGTGCCTTGGAGGGCAGTAGTGGGATGAGAGCGCCAGGGAGGGCCTTTCCCAGGTAGGTTAGTGTGAGGAGCTAGGCAAGCTCGGGTGGCGACGTTCAGTGGCGGAGGTGCGCAGGTAAGTAGGACCTGCTAGGAGAGCCACACGGCCCAGCCATGAAATTGTGCGAGGGCACAGTATAGAAAAATCGGGGGAGTGAGACCCCAAATTGGGAGGCACCACAGGGATGGTCAATGGGAATTGGCTTTTAGAACCGCATAGTGTAAAGTGGCCAATGGATTGGCAGGGCAAGACCCCGGTTAGTTTAACGAGTTAATGTCATTTCGAAGTATAGCTAGGATGAAAGTCTCTTCGCACCATCCGCATCCGCTCACCGAGGTGATAAGACTCCACACCAGATTTTGCAATTGTTTGGAAATGTAAAGACGCATCATGACAGCGGGAGACATTGTGGTTATTCCATCCCTTCTTTCTTGGGAGGGATTGGGGACGAATTTGGTATTAGGCGATGGGAAAGACAAGACGGTAGCGACGAATTGGTAAATTTGTAAATTGTGTAAATACGGGGTAGGGTCAAGGGTAGAGTAGGTGACATGGGTGGTGACGAACGCTAGGGACGAGCTTTCTCAGCTCGCTCTCCCGCGCCCTTCATGTCGCATTGCCTTGTTTTTATGTGTACCCTTGCTCCCTTGCCCCTCACTAACTCTGCTTTGTCTTCCTTCCCCACTCATGGACCATCTTTTGTCCGAGGGGAGTGTGCAGGTGCCCTGGATTGTGCGCCCGCACCCTTGCTGCCTCCTGCGTGCACTGATGCACCATATGGACCACACGTTCTGTGGCCTAGCACTTATGGACCACACGTTCTGTGGCCTGGCACCTCTGCTGGGACCGACCATTGTTGCCAGCAGTATCTGGCTTGTGGACCACTGTTTTAAGTGGCATCAATGCCCAGCAGTCGGACCACCTGAGTTGGCCCTGCTGGCCATAAATAAAAAAAGCGGACGCGGTGTGTGCCCTTTTTATTCAATTAACAGCAAGTAAGAAGAAGATCCACCAAGCAAGCCAAGATACATCGGCCCAGCAGAGAAGCAAGAAGACATCATTTATTATTTTGAAATGTTTTTTTGGTGCATGGGTGATGGTGCTTTTTGGTGCATTGTTTATTATGGTGCTTCATGGTGCATTCATTTTGGTACATATGGGTATGGTGTATCGGTGCAGTGCATTGCAGATGGCATTTCCTCTTCTCAAATTATTTCTGCTTTTTCCCACAAAAGACAGGTCCTGGGTTGTAGTGTAAATAATAGTAGTCTTGTAAATAATGCTCCCCACCGGCTCTATGTGTCGTTTGAGAATAATTCCGTAATTCGGTTAATTGTGGGCGTGAGTCAGTTAGATAGGACGCAACGCAGCAGGGGGGACATATCTAGTGTTAAAACTGTCGCACTCAGGGTAGTAGGTTAAAAGTAGAGGGTAACCACACCTAAGTGTCACACTAATTTAAAAGATAGTCCTGATTGTTTCGGCTCGGGACGAGCCTGGAAAAAGGGGGGGGGGGGGTGCAGTGTTGCGGTTTTGAGAACCCACACTAGTAAATATGACATTATTAAAGGGTTAAAGGTTGCACCCCATAGTTAGGCCACAAGCAACACGTAGGGCACCATAGGACTTCAGTTATTTCATTACTATGTGTATAGGTAAGGCCGTGTTTCCAATAGTTGAATCTGCATTGTGTCAATCAAATAAGAAGTAGGCCCCATTCTGTTCATTTTGCAGCCTCCCTCTCCAAGCGACGCCATTACGCGCCCTCCAGTCTGCCATATGGCTCTCCCAATTTGTTACGCGCCTTTGTTAGCAGCGTTCGCTGCCTTAGCGCTCGCTCACCGCCGCCATAAGCCACGAGGTAAAACCGGAAAAAGGGGGCAGAGTGCCAGGAAGAAGGTGTGGCCACGTCACCCAGCCGTCAAAGGCGGAGCCGGTAAGCCCTAACCAGCCAACCAGGGCTGAAGTGACATCACCGACAGGCGTGGCTTTGGGGCCCGTGGGGTGATCGCTTGGTCGAGTTATAAAAGCAAGCGCAAAGCCCTTTTACAGGACTGCCCAGAGGACTTGCCAGTGAGCACATTTACCAACCGGACTGCGCAGAGGACTTGCCAGCGATCACATTTACCAACCGGACTGCGCGTAGGGCTGTCGTGATTGCAAGGACCGACTTAAGAGATATACGGCGCGCTTGATTAGAACTTACTTACTGATGGGAGAGAGCGTATTTGACTTAGTGGGAGAACGCACGTTGCATTGAAAGGACTCGTGCAGTGGCGCTGATGAAAGGAGGACCTTATCAAAGGAGTACATTGGAGAGGGGGCGTTTGGCGCCTTTGTATAGTGCACATATTACGTACGCAGCGTACCAGCTTCCCCCCGCTATATAATTGTTCGGTCACGTTCCAACTACACGCGGAGCTGCCTGCCGGGTTTCGCCCACTGGACCGAAGCCTGGACTGGAGCCGACTGTAGCCTGGACGAGCCGGTGACTATCCACCATCGACAATCCCCGTGTGAGTGTGTATGTTTGTCCTGGGTATTAAGAATAAGACTGTCTAAGAATGCCCTGTGCAACTGCTTTTTCCTCTTCCTATCCTGTACATTCTTTTGATTCCTCTTCTTTCTGTACATGTGTAATAAATTGCCTTGTTCTTTCTTGGTTTCCTCTAATCCGATCGCACGAGTCTTTTCTCTCATTGGGTAAGCGTGGCACGATCGCAACCGCTATAATCGGGTCTAGTCATTGTTAATGGCCCGAATTGCGGTTCGCTTCGCTCGGCGTGTCCACTAACGCCGTGGTTCAGGCGGGAGTTATTTCCCTGCTTCGCGGTCGGTGTTCGTAATTAGGTATTTGGGACTAAATTCACCAATAACCCTACCTAATACCGACCAGAAGGAGCGTATACCCCCAGGACTCGGGTCGGCCAGATAAAAAGACAAGGGGATTAACCCCCCCTTTATAAGGGGAGAGCCGATGTCCGAGATCCGTAACAATATATATATACTAGACGACCCATGACCCGTTGGGTCAATGTTATTATATATATTTAAGGGGTTACCATGGTTACAGTGGGGGTCAAAGGTCAACCTATGGTGAAGATATATAATTTTCTCACACTTTCTAATAGAGAGGCAAAATGCCATATAAAACTAAATTTACTGGTTCTAATTGCTTTTATTTATCAATCCTCACATAGAAGAGCAGTTTTTAGTAATGAGCAGTGAGGAGAAGACCCCTCAGCCAATGATGCCACCCCGCAGCCAATGATGTGACCCCTCAGCCAATGATGTGACCCCTCAGCCAATGATGATGATGATGCTACCCCTAGACGACCCATGACCCGTTTTGGTCAATGTCAGTTTGAATAGATATGAGAATAGAACTAAAGCGAACGATGGACATCATCAGGGAGATTATTTGGGCCAGCAAGCCATAAGGCTCACCTCTCCAGCGTTCTAAATCACTTACCTGTGACACGTGATTTCGGCCCTTATCTCCGATCACGTTGACGGAAATCACCACAGCATATCGTCAAGATCCCTCCAAAAGGCTCGTCTTTGTCACATACATCACGCAACGTGCGATCCACAGCCTCGAAACTCTCTCTCCTGATCATAGGACACTCATCCCACACGATGAGTTTTGTACTTCGAAAGAGGTCTGCGATAGTGGAATTTTTATCGATGTTGCATACGCCATCTTCCCTCGGTGTCAGAGGGATTTGGAACCTTGAGTGCGCTGTTCTTCCACCAGGCATGAGGGTAGCAGCTATGCCAGATGAGGCCACCGCAGGGGGCAACTTCTCCACTCGCTCTCACTTTAGAGAGAATCAGGTTAATAAGAAACGTCTTCCCTGTGCCTCCAGGCGCGTCAATGAAAATCATTGATGACTGATTCGTGCGGATGTTGCTATTCGCGTCCATAGACGTGAGGTGTGATTCGTTGTCCGCGTCCGTAGCGCCGTCGGAGGGTTGATACGACATTCTTCCTGCAAATAGTATTGTGTTTGTGCTATCGTTTTGCCGATTATCAAATGACAAATAAATTACATTGTGAAAATTAAAGATATCAAATAAACCTATTTAAAGTGTATGCGCATATAAGTAATAAAGAAAATCGAAGAAATATCTCTCGGTAATTTCCTGAAACATATTTTACTTCCGGGTAATAATGTTGAATGAAATAACGAAGACATATATACTGTATGCCTGTTATTTTAGGCGGTGTATTTTCGTATATCAACGTGGCGCGATTTTTAAAATATATCTGCAATTTCCCGTGTGTGCGTGAATGTTCTCAATTATTTCTTTTACCGAGTCTAAAACCATCGATAAAAATGAAATCAGATGGCGACTTACATTGAAGATAAAGGCGTGAGACAGACTCAATGGCCTTGAAGATACAAGCCTTTCAGAATTCATTTAGTTCTATAAACGGAAACTTTCATCGGATTTTCTTCCCGTTTTTTTTCAACCGAGTCTAAAACTATGTTAGCGACTGTGAAAAACGAAATGATATATCGAATTTGATTTGAAATAAAACTGAGAGAGAGAGCAAGACACCACGGGCCTACAAAACGCCTCAAAGCTATGCGAGTTAATAAAATGGTGGATATTACTACTCTCTCAAAGGGGTAAGCCACGCCCCCGGACCGATCGAATGTTACATACAAGCACGCAAGATTTCAATTTTATAATTATATAGATAGATATATATATATATTGTTGCGGATCTCAAAATGTCGGCCTCCCCCTTATCAAGGGGGGATTAATCCCCTTGTCTTTTATCTAGCCGACGCGATCCAGGGCTATCACGTTCCTTCCAGTCAGTGCTGAATAGGGTGGTCGGTCGAATTAGTCCTATTACCTAATTACCAACGCCTCCCAGGAAGCAAGGAAATAACCCCGCCCGAACCACGGTTTTAGTGGACACGCCGAGCGATAGCGAGCCGCGATTCGGGCCGTTAACAGGTACTAAACCCGATTTGAGCGGTTGTGATCGTGCCACGCTTACCCAATTGAGAAATCACTAAAACGGTCTAATTAAGAGGAAACAGGAATAACAAGGAATTTATTACACTTTGTACAATGACGAGGAATAAGCAATGTACAGTGAAGAAGAAGAAGCAGATACACAGGGCAGCCTTATAACAGTCTTAACTTATCCCTGGACACGGGCCCGTTCGCACTCAGACTCAGACTCACACGGGGGTTGTAGATGGTCGGGTTGATGGTCCAAAGGATCGCGTCCACAGCTCGCACCGGTCCCCGACTCGTACCACAAAGACGATGGTAGACGGCAGGCAAGCTCTCCGCGTGTCGTTGGTGCGGATCGGACAATTATCGGGGGGATCGGTAAGCTGGGAGATTACACTGGCATGGCCGTGTACGTAATAGATATACCGGCGCTTTATACGCGTTCCCAGTGTAGTTCAATACAATGCGCCGCTTTCACAAGTCCTCTGCAATGCGCCACTCCAGCAATGCTTTCACAACAACAAGTCCTTTAACACAGGGCACTCTCCCAACGAGTCCTCGCAGTTCTCTCAATGTTCATAAGTCTCCTGGTACCAGACCTTTGACGCAGTCCAACAAGAGTCCTTTGTAATGCGCATAAGTCCTCTTACAAAGCCAAGAGCGATTCCTTCAGTCCTCCTTGCCGCACAGTCCTTTTATCACGCTCTCCACTTGCGAGTCCTCATCACGTGAGTCCTTTTCACGCGAGTCCTGTGCAATGAGTGCCGCTGCATCAGTTCTTTCACCAACCGCATAAGCCCTCTCCGCACAGTCCTTATCACGCGAGTCCTCTAGAAGGGCTTTGTGCTCGCGGTTATATAGCGCCGCTTAGCGAACCCTCTCGAATCTCCCAGCCACGTTCTCACCACGCCCCTTAGCCATGCCCACTCGAGCCCTGGTTGGTTGTTGGGGTCTTACCGGCTCCGCCCTTGATAATAATAATAATAATAATACATTTATTTTATATAGCGCTTTTCAAGAAGCCCAAAGACGCTTTGACAGAGTACAAAAAACAAGTGCAAAAAGACAAAAATCAAGAGGTAAATAATCAAAGCAAAAGGAAGGAGAAGGAGAAGAGATAGTCAGGGGTTAAATGCTGTGGGTTAAATGTTGAATACAGTGTTGAACAGGTGGGTCTTGAGTGATGTTTTGAATGTGGTGAGTGAGGAGGAGTCTCTGATGGTGTGATCCGGATGGGGGGGGGGGGGGGTCAGGAGGTTGGTACCAGCAGAGCGGAGGTTGCGGGTGGGAGTGTGTCTGGAGAGGAGGTCAGCCAGGTAGGATGGGGCCAGGTTATGGAGGGCTTTGTAGGTCAAGAGGAGGATTTTGTACTGGATTCTCTGGGGGATGGGGAGCCAGTGAAGCTTGTAAAGGACGGGGGTGATGTGGTCACGGGTCCGGGAATGGGTGAGTAGACGGGCAGCGGAGTTCTGAATGTATTGGAGTTTATTGGTGATTATTGAGGGTGAACCATAGAGGAGGCTGTTGCAGTAGTCCAGACGGGAGGTGATGAAGGCGTGGATGAGGGTTTCTGCAGTCGTGGAGGAGAGGGAAGGACAGAGACGGGCGATGTTTTTCAGGTGAAAGAAGGCTGTCTTTGTGATCTGTTTAGTGTATTTGTCGAAGGAGAGGGTTTGGTCAAAGATGATGCCAAGATTCCGGATGTGAGGTGAGGCATTTGTTGATGTCTGCGCTTGACGTGGCCACACCCCCGACCTTGTGCTCCGCCCCCTTTTCAGGCCATACCTCGTGGCATTTGGGATGGTTTGAGCATCCTAATGCGAGGGGCAATGGGGGTGCACACTCGGTGGGCGCAATGGGGCATTGGGCGCAGACTGGATGGTGCGCAATGAGGTCGATTGGAGGGTGGGCTGTAAAATGAATGGGACCTACCCTTATTTATATATTTTGCACAACGCAGGTATCACTATTGGAAATGTCCTTATCTCACATATACTAAGAAATAACTAAAGTTCTATGGTGACCTACGTGTTGCATGTGGACTAACTATGGGGGCAAAACCTTTAACCTTTATTAATCAAATATGTACACTTTCTCAATACCTCAACACTGCACCCCTCCTTCGCCAGGCTCATCCCCGAGCCGAACCCACACACCAGTGAGCCGGACCAGTTCTGATGCAAGGGTCAGGATTACTTTTTAACAATTAGTGTGACACTTAGGTGTAGTTTCCCTATACTTTTAACCTAACACCCTGTGTGCGACAGTTTTAAACACTAGATATGTCCCGCCTACTGCTTTGTGTACTAACTAACTGACTAATGCCCACAATTAACCGAATTACGGAAAGAATCCTCAAACTACACATAAAGCCGGTGGGGAGCATGTTATTTACAAGACTACTAATTATTTACAATACTACAACCCAGGACCTGTCTTTTGTGGGAGAGAGAAGAATTTTTGAAAAGAGGAAACACCGAATGCACTGCACCAATACACCATACACCCATATGCACTAAAAATGAAAAAAAAATGCACAAAAAGCACCAAAATGCACAATCATCAAAATGCACCATAACCATTTCAAAATAACCAATAATGTCTTGTGCTTGGCTGGCTGCTGGGCTGCGATGTCTTCCTGCTTCGTCTTCAGTGTGCCATCGTCAAAACCTACAAGCTTCTTGTCCTGCCACACCAAAGATTAATAAAAAGGCACAAACTTGTGCGTTTTTATTTTGGCCAGCAGGGCCAACTTAGGTGGTCCGACTGCATGGTATTGGGGCCACTTAAAAAAACAGTGGTCCGCAGGGCAAGATAACGTTTGCCGCGATTGTCTGCCCAGCAAAGGTGCCAGGCCACAGAACGTGTGGTCCATATGGTGTACCGGTGCAGGCAACAGGCAGCAGGGTGCAGCGCAAGAGTGCAGCCACACAGATCAGGGCACCTGCACACTCCCCTCAACAAAGAAAATGGGTCGATGGGTGGGGAGGAAAGACAAAGCAGAGGTTAGTGGGGGCAAGGGCGCAAGGGTACACGTCATGCAAGGCAATGCAATATGACGGGCATGGGAGAGCGAGCGGAGAAAGCTCGTCCCTAGCCGTTCGTCACCCCCCATGTCAATCTACACTACCCTTGCCCTTCCCCGTATTTACAATTTACAAATTCCGTCTCTACCGTCTGTCTCCCATATCTCCCCCTAAACCAAATTGGTCAGCCAATCCTTCCCAAGAAGGAAGGGATGGAATCACACACAATGTCTCACCCACGTCGTGATGCGTCTTTCCCATCCAAACATTTGCAAAAACCTGGTGTGGAGTCCTGTCACCTTGGTGAGTGGATGTGTATGGTGCGAAGAGATTTTGATCCTAACTATCCTTCTAAATGACATTAACTCTCTTTACACTACCCGGGGACATGCCCTGCCAATCCAATTGGCCACTTTACACTATGTGGTTCGAAAAACCAATTCCCATTGACCCTCCCTGTGGTGCTCTTCCAATTTGGGGTCTCACTCCCCAAATTTTTCTATCTGTGCCCTCGCACAATTTCGGGGCTAGGTCGTGTGGCTCTACCAGCAGGTCCTACTTACCTGCACACCTCCGCCACTGGAGTCGCCACCCGAGCTTGCCTAGCTCCTGCGACTACCCTAACTTGGGGAAGGCCCTCCTGGCTCTCTCACCCCACTAATGCCCTCTCTGGCATTGGGCTACCCGGGTCCTTCCTTTGGATCCTCGGGCCCCACTGAACTCTACCTGACTCCCAGGGCCTACCTGCGCCCTCACCTGGCCGACAGACTACCAGTGGCGTAGTGCCCATTTAACCATACTCACCAACAGGCTCACACGCCCAGCCATCTCCACAGACTTATGCACCCCTCACAGCAACGACTTGCTACTATCTGCACCACAGATGTCAATATCCAAACAATTTACCTACTCCCTCTACCTAACTTTAAACTACCCTCCCCGGGTATTCGTGAAGGGGTCCCTCTTCCCCCCATTCACTCCTTCGCACCATGCACTCCACACCACTCATTCCACACTACTCACTCCACACCATTTATTCACTTGCAACTATTCTCCCCTTGCACACCATGCAAGCCAATCACTCAATACACTTACACTTGTCCACAATACTCCAGCCATACACTTTCTTCGGTCATCCCAGACCATTGCCTCATTTCACCAAGTTCCATTGCCTTATTTCACCAAGTTCATTCCCATACTCACACACACAACCATTCTCGACCAATGCCTCATTTGCTCACTCTCACCACAAAGATTCTCATTCTCAATTCCTCATTTCACCAAGCCCAAGAGGCACCAACAATTACACACACACAGCATCATCGAACTATCTCCTTCCCTCTAATACTAGTTTTTTCCCTGTCTTCCCTTTACACTAAGCACTTCCCTCGTCATTATCATCGATCTAATCTGACTACGTCCCCACTACTTGTACAAAAGTCGCTACTGAAATCTCAAGTCTCCTAGAGTCATCTTTCTAGATCCCTAACAATTATCCTAGCCCGCCCTGGCTAGTTCACACTGCCAAACCCCATAAACGATTGCTCCTTTGCCCCAAATGAATGGTAAACTACCATTCGCCATTACTATCACTACTAGTCCACTACTCTCGAGCCTCGTCAGGTGGGAATACATTCTCGCAGCTCAGCTTCGCAAAGCCGAGCAATGCATGCGGATGGTCAGTCTCCTGTTGGTTGGGTCCGTCCGGCATTTTCGATTCTGGGGAGGAGGCATACTTGGGCCGAGGTTCCAGGCGCCATCTCGGCGCAGAGCCTTTCGGTCTCCGCCACGATGACCCAACCTCCCCCGGCCGGAGCACCGCGCCCGCAAGGGGGCGAAGGTTCGACCTGGCCTTCCTCCCCTGGAATCGTGCCATTTGCCCCTTGTGCCACGGCGCGGCACCGACCATACAGGGCGGGGCCCGGCCCGAATTGTGCACGCTGTTGCGGCAACGATCCCCGCCGGCCCCCGCAGCACACAAAGAACACCACGCCCCAAGAACTCGCGTCGGCTATCCGTCGACCTAAACGCTGCCCCGGTCTGCGTCGATGCTTGGATCGCATTCTCACATCCATACGCGACCCTTTCTACACTCAAAAAACGCGGCGCTCCAGCGCCTCCCATACATCCCACACATTTTGTCACCGCACTCGCTCGTGCATACCACCCAGGTGCACTCATTCTACTCACACACTCTGTTACACACTTCTCTTCCATGCACTCCTCTCATGCACTCTCTTTTGTTACGTACTCCGTAACACTCACGGGTGTGCACTCTATTGCACACCCAATCACCCGCACCGGTGTGCACTCCCGCACACTCTCCACAACCATTGCACACTCTGTGTCACACTCTTCACACATACAGTCCGTCGTGCACTCACTCTCACTCTCACACTCTGTTTCATACTCGCGCTCCGGCGCCGTTCGCACACGCGCGCCATTCACTTTCGTACGCCTCACCACGGACCTTCCACAAGCGCCCGGGTGACGTCGCGATCCCAAGCGCGTGAAAAAACTTTTCGCACCAAACACTTTCGCGGCATATACAGCCATACTCACCTTTGGGATTCTTCTCCGCAGCAGCGCCTGCAAATTCTCATTGGGGTTAGACAGCACGACATCACAATGCGAATCCGGACGTTGCATGTATTCCATCTTTTTCTCCCACGATTGATTTTCTAAGTCTGCCGTCTCCTCAACCCCAATTTCGATTATAATTATTTCATTTTCTTTTTCCTCGACGACCGCCGGCACTAATAAAATTTTCTCTTCTACTTCGGCGGTCGTCGGCTTTCCCATACCCCGTGTCGCGATTTCTACCCCGGTCCACCCGGCTGTGCCCTGCTCAGGCTCGCTTTCCCCGCGTTCCTCAAGTCGCACTACCCCGTCGCGCACCAATGTGCCTTTCCCGCTCGACCTGCGGTCAATGTTCTCCCCGCCTTTTTCATATTCCTATCCATTCGATCCAACTCTGTTCATTTCCTGTCTTGACACTCCCATGATCGCTAAGAATTGCGTCATGAATGATTGCATGTCAAAACCCGCCTGCACACCGGGCTTGGCTTCCGCTGCCACGTGCGAGGCGTCGCCATTGTCTTTACCAGCTGCCGCACCCTTTTCAATTGCCTCTTCTTCCCCCAATTTTTCCTGTGGGTCCTGGGTTATAAATTATATCTCCTCTACCTCATCATTTACCCCCACCGGCATCCGACCGCCTTGGTTATCCATGGCACGATTCAAATTTAGATGTTAGTACCAAATTAGGGTCGCTCGTAATTTTGAGTGCGTTAAGCGCACTTCGGGTCAAATCCCACTTCCCTGACACCAATTGTTGCGGATCTCTAAACGTCGGCCTCCCCCTTATCAAGGGGGGATTAATCCCCTTGTCTTTTATCTAGCCGACGCGATCCGGGGCAATCACATTCCTTCCGGTCAGCGCTGAATAGGGTGGTAGGTCGAATGAGTCCTATTACCTAATTACCAGCGCCTCCCAGGAAGCAAGTAAATAACCCCGCCCGAACCACGGTTTTAGTGGACACACCAAGCGATAGAGAGCCACGATTCGGGCCGTTAACAGGTAATAAACCCGATTTGAGCGGTTGTGATCGTGCCACGCTTACCCAATTGAGAAATCACTAAAACGGTCGAATTAAGAGGAAACAGGAATAACAAGGAATTTATTACACTTTGTACAATGAAGAGGAAGAAGCAATGTACAGACAAGAAGAAGAATCAGATACACAGGGCAGCCTTATAACAGTCTTAACTTATCCCTGGACATGGGCCCGTTCGCACTCAGACTCAGACTCACACGGGGGTTGTAGATGGTCGGGTTGATGGTCCAAAGGATCGCGTCCACAGCTCGCTCCGGTCCCCGACTCGTACCACAAAGACGATGGTAGACGGCAGGCAAGCTCTCCACCTGTCGTTGGTGCGGATCGGACAATTATCGGGGGGATCAGTAAGCTGGGCGATTACACTGGCGTGGCCGCATACGTAATAGATATACCGGCGCTTTATACGCGTTCCCAGTATAGTTCAATACAATGCGCCGCTTTCACAAGTCCTCTGCAATGCGCCGCTCCAGCAATGCTTTCACAATGACAAGTCCTTTAACACAGGGCGCTCTCCCAATGAGTCCTCGCAGTTCTCTCAATGCTCATCAGTCTCCTGGTACCAGACCTTTGACGCAGTCCAACAAGAGTCCTTTGTAATGCGCATAAGTCCTCTTACAAAGCCAGGCGCGATTCCTTCAGTCCTCCTTGCTGCACAGTCCTTTTATCACGCTGTCCACTTGCGAGTCCTCATCACGTGAGTCCTTATCACGCGAGTCCTCTGGAAGGGCTTTGTGCTCGCGGTTATATAGCCCCACTTATTGAACCCTCTCGAATCTCCCAGCCATGTTCTCACCACGCCCCTTAGCCATGCCCACTCGAGCCCTGGTTGGTTGTTGGGGTCTTACCGGCTCTGCCCTTGATGTCTGCTTGACGTGGCCACACCCCCGACCTTGCGCTCCGCCCCCTTTTCAGGCCTTACCTCGTGGCATTTGGGCTGGTTTGAGCATCCTAATGCGAGGGGCAATGGGATGCAGACTGGATGGGCGCAATGGGGCATGGGGCGCAGACTGGATGGTACGCAATGAGGTCGATTGGAGGATGGGCTGTAAAATGAATGGGACCTACTCTTATTTATTTCTTTTACACAATGCAGGTATCACTATTGGAAATGTCCTTACCTCACATATACTAAGAAATAACTAATGTTCTATGGTGACCTACGTGTTGCATGTGGACTAACTATGGGGGAAAAACCTTTAACCTTTATTAATCAAATATGTACACTTTCTCAGAACCGCAACAATATATATATATATATATATATACTAGACGACCCATGACCCGTTGGGTCAATGTTATTTAATATATAATTAAGGGGTTACCATGGTTACAGTGGGGGTCAAAGGTCAACCTATGGTGAAGATATATAATTTTCTCACACTTTCTAATAGAGATGCAAAATGCCATATAAAACTAAATTTACTGGTTCTAATTGCTTTTATTTATCAATCCTCACATAGAAGCGCAGTTTTTAGTAATGAGCAGTGAGGAGAAGACCCCTCAGCCAATGATGCCACCCCGCAGCCAATGATGTGACCCCTCAGCCAATGATGTGACCCCTCAGCCAATGATGTGACCCCTCAGCCAATGATGTGACCCCTCAGCCAATGATGATGATGATGCTACCCCTAGACGACCCATGACCCGTTGGGTCAATGTCAGTTTGAATAGATATGAGAATAGAACTAAAGCGAACGCTGGACATCATCAGGGAGATTATTTGGGCCAGCAAGCCATAAGGCTCACCTCTCCAGCGTTCTAAATCACTTACCTGTGACACGTGATTTTGGCCCTTATCTCCGATCACGTTGACGGAAATCACCACAGCATATCGTCAAGATCCCTCCAAAAGGCTCGTATTTGTCACATACATCACGCAACGTGCGATCCACAGCCTCAAAACTCTCTCTCCTGATCATAGGACACTCATCCCACACGATGGGTTTTGTACTTCGAAAGAGGTCTGCGATAGTGGAATTTTTATCGATGTTGCATACGCCATCTTCCCTCGGTGTCAGAGGGATTTGGAACCTTGAGTGCGCTGTTCTTCCACCAGGCATGAGGGTAGCAGCTATGCCAGATGAGGCCACCGCAGGGGGCAACTTCTCCACTCGCTCTCACTTTAGAGAGAATCAGGTTAATAAGAAACGTCTTCCCTGTGCCTCCAGGCACGTCAATGAAAATCATTGATGACTGATTCGTGCGGATGTTGCTATTCGCATCCATAGACGTGAGGTGTGATTCGTTGTCCGCGTCCGTAGCGCCGTCGGAGGGTTGATACGACATTCTTCCTGCAACTAGTATTGTGTTTGTGCTATGGTTTTGCCGATCATCAAATGACAAATAAATTACATTGTGAAAATTAAAGATTTCAAATAAACCTATTTAAAGTGTATGCGCATATAAATAATAAAAAAAATAAAAAAATAAAAAAAATCGAAGAAATATCTCTCGGTAATTTCCTGAAACATATTTTACTTCCGGGTAATAATGTTGAATGAAATGAAGATATATACTGTATGCCTGTTATTTTAGGCGGTGTATTTTCGTATATCAACGTGGCGCGATTTTTAAAATATATCTCTGCAATTTCCCGTGTGTGCGTGAATGTTCTCAATTATTTCTTTTACCGAGTCTAAAACCATCGATAAAAATGAAATTAGATGGCGACTTAGATTGAAGATAAAGGCGTGAAACAGACTCAATGGCCTTGAAGATACAAGCCTTTCAGAATTCATTTCGTTCTATAAACGGAAACTTTCATCGGATTTTCTTCCCGTTTTTTTTCAACCGAGTCTAACACTATGTTAGCGACTGTGAAAAACGAAATGATATATCGAATTTGATTTGAAATAAAACTGAGAGAGAGAGCAAGACACCACGGGCCTACAAAACGCCTCAAAGCTATGCGAGTTAATAAAATGGTGGATATTACTACTCTCTCAAAGGGGTAAGCCACGCCCCCGGACCGATCGAATGTTACATACAAACACGCAAGATTTCAATTTTATAATTATATAGATATAGATAGATAATAGATAATAGATATATATATTATATATATTATATAATATATATATATATTATAGACAGCGCGATATATTATATATATATATACAGTGGTACCTCGGCTTACGAGTGCCCCAACGTACGAGTTTTTCGGGATACGAGCCGTCGCTCGGGCGGTTTGTTGCTTTGGGATACGAGCCGAGATCCGATGTACGAGCTCAAAAAATTTATTTTTTTGAATTTTCCGGTTGTGGCTTCCGGTTCCGGTCACGTGGTTATCTTGCCGTGAAAGCATCTCTGCTTGGATATAAAACACGCAATCGTCGAAATACATGAGCGAGGAATCTCCTTGCTCCAGCCGGTGACGTCATCGGCGGGGATCCCCGCCTCCAGAGTGGCTGGTCACGTGACCGCCAAAGCGTGTCGCGCGTGCGGGTATAATGAGCTACACCTGTGGATCACGTGACCACGGAAGCACGCCTCGCTTGAGAGGCATGGCTTTCGGTTTGCGTTTTGCTTTATAAGGCGCGATAAATGGGCTTTTGAGTGTTAGCGGTTCATGGCGTTGACGGTTCATGACGGTTCATGGCGTTGACGGTCAAAAACCCATTACATCAATTTTACCAGGCACTGTACAGTAAGTACAGTGGACACCAAATGCACGGTGGAAGGCTAGAAGTAGAAGATCGTCCAAGACAAGTGAGAATAAGCCATACTTTGGAGATGACGTCATTCGCTGGTCCGATAACCAAAGATGTGGTATAAAAAACCAGGTGAGCTAACAATGCAGCAATGAAGGAATTCGGCCAAGGCACCGGCACACAACGACCTACCTACATCGAAAGACTCAATGCCAATGGTGACAGAAGCCAAGACGGCCGGCTTAAACACCGCCGAAAGACCACGGTGTACCAACTTACGATGCAGAACATCTTGCACTTAATATGATGACAACAGGTGCCATCCTCTGACGTACCATTACAGGTACAGGTACAGTACACGTGAGCACAGAGCAAAAGTTCACTGAAACCGAGATTAAGAAAAAAGAAAAAACACCTCGTGGTCCGTGCTCGATATCCGAGTTTCAATCTTTTCAAACACATGATGCTCTCGGTCACGGTATCTCCTGCGAGCTGCTTCTCCTTCAACCACACAAACAACAACTTCTCCATATCTTCATGGATAGAGGTCCGGAGCTTTGAAATAATCGTAACGCCCTTGGCTGGCGTTATAGCCTTTATGGACTCCTTCTGCTTCAAAATCGTACATATCGTAGAAGGAGTACGATCGTACTGCCTCGCCAAGTCGACAACACGCACACCTCACCTGGCATGCTCTTCTCCTCTGCTTAATAAAACCAGTTTATTTCTTTACATTCTCTTGTATTATGTACAGTATATACGAGGTCGTGCTTGTTTATACATTATTTGTTATTTATAAAGTACATTTTTGTTATTTAAAAGCACCTAACAAAAAAAATTGGTGTTTTTTTTTTGAGGCTGGAACGGATTAATAGCATTTCAATGCATTTGAATGGGAAAATTTGCTTTGACTTACGAGCGATTTGGCTTACGAGCTCCGTCACGGAACGGATTAAACTCGTAAGCCGAGGTACCACTGTATATATATATATATATATATATATATATATATATATAATCAACGACATAACAGCGTGACGAGCGCTGTCCCGATCTCCTGTGGACCGAAGTCCTAGACCAAAGCGTCACCTCCGACCCGGAGGCCTCAGCCCGGCCACTCTGTCAACAGACAGAGATTTATTCATTGGTCCCCATTGGCTAAACATCAAGCAGAGCTGCCGATCCGGATTTCGGGCTTATTAACCCTCGTCAGGACGGCATACTGCAAAAAATTCCATGTTATTGCGTTAATTCTGCCCACAAGTTCTCTATCGGATTCATATCCGGGGACATATATATATGTCAAGTTGTAGATTTGTTATTGCCTAAAGTTCAGTTATAGACGTTGGTTGCTAATGTGTTATGATTTAAATGTTGTTTAAAAATGCTATTTTCATAAAGTTAATAAAGGGTTTTTGCTTCGTTTTAGTTTTGGATGAGGAAAGGCTCGCTTCGGTCGTGCTGGACAAATTGTATACGTGTGCTTTTTCAAGGCTAGATAAGGCCGGTCGTAAAATCACGCTCACGCGCGTGATTTTGTGTAACGCTAGTAGAATGTTTAGATTGCAGACATAAACATATATATTTTGTATTAATCACAGCGACGCATGACTCTGTATAAACATGCTTTGAATTACTCATGTAAACAAACCCATATATTTTATGGGTTTGTTTGGCCAAGCATGCACTCTTCTCTCTGTGAGTTACATTTCTGTTTTCTCGGAGCCCAGAGAAACATTTGGTCCGAATGATAAGGAAGGGCTGACTCCCCCGAATGACAGGGATAACGGTGGGAGGGACTCTCGCCAGTCGCTTTGTTCTCTCGGAGATTTTCTGATAATCGTATTCATATATAAGTGAATGAGAATCAATGCGTTTCCAGGAAGGCTTGACTTGGCATGAAGCTGGTTCTTGCTGTAGATGTCTTGTCTCCTCCGGATCTGTATAAGTTGGTTTTAATAAAAAGCTGCGTCATTTTTCAGGCTATTTGTGGACTTCTTTTCCAAACGAAGAGCTGCTTCTTCACAGATGGTACCAGGAGTGGGGTCAGCACCGGACGACGGGAAACGGAGCCCGAGGGACAGGAGGAAGGCTGCCTGAGGCCGGCGCCGGCACGCGGATTTGATTAAAGGTGGGAGTTGTTTTATATCAGAGGGCTATTATTCCAAATTCGTACCTTCCTCCCTCGAGCGGGTTCAGTCTCCTTGTCTTCCGCGCTGCCTGCACTCGAACAGAAATTGTAAGTAAAGGCTCATTTTAGGCCTCAGAATGACGTGGCTTTGTTAAAGCCAGGATAAACAAGTAAGGATACCAGTAAGGACTTAACAGTAAGCTTAAAGTTACAGTTAGCACCAGGAGGGGAAAATGAGGTCGGACAGCCATATAGGCTGAAGCCAGGTGGCCAAGATTTTTCCAGGAAGGAACAGCCCAGAGACAAGATGGGGTATGCCATTGCATGCCAGGGAACGAAGGGCTGTGGCTAACTTAGAAGGGCCAAAAAAAAACATGGCCAGTAAAAGGATTTGCGCAGGATATCGGTGAAGATAACGTTCGGTACAAGGGAAGGGGGAAAAGTGAGGTCGGACAGCCGTAAAGGTTGAGCCAGGCCGAGAACTTTCCAGGAAGGATCAGCCCAGAGCAATAAGATGGGAAGCAAGCTAATGAAAGAAAGGGAACCCCTTAAGGGAACCCCGGCATCTTTCATGTTTAAGAGGCATCATTTTGCCGCGGTAAGACCATTAAAGGACTGGGCTGTGTTAACTAAAGATTTAAATAATCCCTGGCCAGAGGACAAGTAAGTAAGCAGTTAAACAAGTAAAACAGCGAGTGATGCCGCTGGACCAGATACCAGACCAAGACCCCCCAACCCCCCAAGACCTGAGCTCAGTCCCGGGGCTCTAGGCAACACCCCCCACCCCCCCAAGACCTGAGCTCAGTCCCGGGGCTCTAGGCAACACCCCAACACCCCGCCCTGCCTTCCCTTTTTTCACCTCAACCCACCCCCGTCCAACCCGTCCCAAAAAAATCCTTTTCCTTGAATGAGAGACGTAACATGAATGAGCAAAGATTGTTTGGGAGTGGCTGGAGAAAGGCATGATTTGAGTCGATCTGAGTTTCGCGCGAAGAATGGGAGACTCACTCGTATATGAATGAGGAATGAATGTATATTGGGATGTTAATTGACGTGTGTATCTAGCCAATGTATCTGTCTGTATGACATATGCAAAGCAGAGGGTTTCGGTGTGAAGCTTTGTAAGTGGTCTGCTCGACATGGGGGAAATTCAGGCCGGGAATGTCCATTTTAGCGTCTATCCGAGAGAACAGGCGAGGTCCTGAACTGAGTCCGGATTTTCATCTGTTTGGGAGTTGTTTGGGAAGCGAATTGATATAAATCGGGTCAGGAAAGCACTCGGAGTGCCCTTGTCGACCTACTGTTGATATGAAGCGGTTTCTTGGAGATGGTTGCAGGATGGGCTGTTTTTTTCTTTCGAGTGGCAGTCGGGCAAGAAATTTGGAATTTGTTGAACTAAATTCAGAATTCGAATCAATATGTGTGTTTGACTGGAATCGAAGAGTTCATTCAATGGCAGATATTGTGGATTGTATGTGTGGGATGTATCGCTGAGGCAGCTCACCTTTGGAATTGGTGTCATATGGTGCATTTGGGGTCGGGGAGGTGGAGCGTCGGAGATCCTGTTTTTTTTGCGATGTTTACGAGCTAGGGATGAGTTCTGACAGCTCAATGTTCTGACAGCTCACTACATGTCAGGTCGTAGATTTGTTATGACAGCTCTATGTTATGACAGCCGACTGCATGTCCCAACGTGAGGTAAACCCCGCCGTGAACGCGAATAGAGCGGCGTGCAGGGAGTGTTGGGATTCGTGTGGAGGCACGAGGGTGCGCGCCAAGACGGAGGGCGGCGTGGCGTCGTCGCGTTGAGATGGTTGTGCCAGGTCGATCGGCGATCTCTGAATTTAAATCGGATTTTTGTCATGTGTGTTGTGAAATTTACGTCTATCCGAGAATCCTGGCGATGTTCGTTTAATTAAAGTGTGGTACAAACCTGTGTTTCCGCCGTGCGGCTCCGTGGAAGTTTGGGTAGAGGGATATTGTGCGTTCGGGCAGGAGCCGAGCGAGCCGCGAGTCACGGGTGTGCTGTATGAGATTTGCTCAGAGTGCCGGCGATAACTCGCCCACTCTCAGAGGAGGATGTGTGCCCAAATGCATTGTGGGTCATTTCGACTTTGCTGGATGTCGGACGTTCATGTCAGTATCTTGTCAGAATCTTCTTCTTCATGTCATGTCCTTCATCCTTCATCTTCTTGTCCTTCATCTTCATGTCAGAATTAGACATGAGTCATGAGCCATGTCAGAATAGTGGGCACCTGCGACATACATGCCATGCAATGTCACAAAAGGAATACGTTATTTAAAATGGATTTATATAAGGGGAAGAAACGATTTCCAAACTAAATTCGATTTCTAGAATGATTTTTTAAACGCTAAAATAAACGATTCCAAGACAGAGTAATTAATTTCCGGTGACAAGTTCCAACAGGAAGTCTTGTTCATACAGTAACAGTAAGTGAGGTACAGTGCGGAGTGGCGGCTGGAAGATGCATCGAAGGATTTGTGTTGATCGATGCGCCGGACAAAGGGTTTGCTGGCGAGCGATGCTGGTAAGGTTAAGTTATTAAAATTCAATAATTTGAGCAGAAATGTCACGTTTTCAACAGAACGCTTATCCGAGGAAAGAGGAATATCGAGGTTTCAACTGTCGGTATGTGGTGTGGCTTGTGCCAAGGTGTGGGCGCGAGGAGGATGTGGTTGTGTTTGCCTGTCTGTGGAGTTATACGGTTGTTGGATTCGTAGAAGCTAGCATTTTGCGATGTGGAGCTGTGAGTCACAAAATGTAAATATAACACAGAGAGATGGACAGGACAACAATGGAATTTATATGGACGGGTTTGGGGCAGGTTCAATCTGACGATTACAGAGGGCTTTGTTCTGTTCACGAAACATGTAAAATTCATGGAGTTGAAGTGGTTTGCAAGAAGGCAGCAGAGTCAGTACTGGGATGCAACCTCGTCCAGGGGTTTTGGTCCAGCCTGCAAGGAGTCCAGGGGCTTGTTTCAGGGCTGGGTCGCCAAAAACGGGATGCTGTGCCCATCTGGATGTAAAATTATCCATCAAGGACGGGGAATGATGTGCAGTGTGATTGGGTAAGAGGTAAAGGCCATAAAACACCAACCCCATGAGGAACGAAATAAATGGAGAGATGTTGGGATCACATGATGGTTGGGATTGAAGAACAACCTACTGGGATTTCAAACCTGTGTTTGGGTCTGGGGCAACTGGGTGATGGGCAACAGTGTATGAGTGAGTAATTATGATCTGTTTAAGTGTAAGAGGCGGTGGAGAAGAAAGGGGTGATGAAAAGTTATTTGTTTTAGTGTGAAGTAGGTTGGTTGCTTATTTGTCACAGTAAGATGAGAGTTGTGTTTTTAAGCTTGGTCTTTGAATGAATTGTTGATTGGAAAAGTGATTTTTGATCGCTGATCCGATCTGGTTTTGAATTGTTTGATTTAATTTTGAATTGATTGGAGGTAATAAGGATTTGTGTTGATTTCCTGATTTGAGTTCATCTGGAAACAAAGACAGATGGGATTAATGTGTATATCAGGAACATTTTGGAAAAGAAATATGGATATATGACATTACTAAAATATAACCAAGCAATTGAGAGTTCTTGGGTTAATGGGATATAAATAAATGCATCTACAAGTTGATGGTTTATAAAAATTTAGTTCTGGATGATACTTAAACGATGAACAATGTTGGCAATATACCAAGAATGTGACTTGTTTTTTGGGGGGAAAACATGTGGTTTAAAATTGGTTGGCTAAGTTTTAAAGATGGAGATGTTTCGCAGAACTCTTATGATTATTTATATGAGTGGTGGACTATTCCATGGCGAAGCATTTTTCAGTTTATTGAAAGTTGGATTTTGTAAAATAATGGCTTAATATAACCACAGTAGAAAATAATATACAGATTTGGGACATTTTGTAAACTTTCGAATAATGAGAAGATTCATAAAATTCATAAAAGGTGGATACTGGGAAACCATCGATGTTGGGGGCAAAGTTAAGAGTGGTTTTGGGCAAACGAAGATTAATTTAGATTTATCATAGTTAAGTTCGAGGAAGTTGATTTGAAGCCAGAATTTCATTTGGATGCCAGAAAGGAGAAAGGAGATGCTGAAAGCCAGAAAGGAGATGCTGTTGTCTACTCTGAATGACAGGTGGTGGTATCCAGGGCGCTGAGGAGTTTTGTTCACGTTGTAAAGTTTGTTTATTTATTTGTTTATTTAGTTTGTTTATTGTAGAGAAGAGTGCTTTTGGGATTCCGGAGCCAGAGTGGATAATTTGAGAGTAGTAGGTGGTCCTTGTGGGCTTGGGAGTGAACTGATTTGGGTTTAATAGGCACAAGCTGGTCTAAACAGGGTGAGGAGGATGGTGTGATTGATGATGTCAAAGGAGACGTTGAAGTGAGGAGGATGAAAATGTTGAGGTTGCCGGCATCAGAGGAGAGAAAAGGTCGCTGGTGATTTTGAGGAGAGCAGTTTCAGTACTGTGGCTGGAGCAGAATCCGGATTGGGATGTTTCATACAGGTTATTGGCAGAGTGGTGATGTTTGAGTTGAGTGGCCACAGCACGTTCCAAAACTTTTGACAGAAAGGGTAGATTGGAGATGGGTCTGAAGTTATTTAGGGTGTCAGGGTTTAGTCCAGGGTTTTTCCAGAATGGGGGTGAAGTTTCACGAGTTTTTGGGGAAATCGGTATGTGAAGCTGGATTAAGTTGGAACTGCTTGATGAGCCATGGAGATGGATTGGGTTTTGTTGTTGGTTGTCTGGGAGTTCGGTTGTTGCATTGCCAAAGGTTTCTGTGTGGTGGACACACTCGTTGGCTGTTGTCTTGTGTGACGTGGAGGGAGATGTATGTGGCTGCGTGTGGCTGCCTGGAATCGGGAAGGCGGCTACAGTGGTTGATATTGGTTGTGGATTGTCCGGGGTGCTTCGATTTGCATAGGGGGTGAAGATTGGGATATTACATTATTTTAAGTAAGTATTGGCATGAGTAATTACATAAGTAATTATGAGTTATTATGAGTATTAGTTATGAGTAAGTGATTATTACCTTCGCAAAAGCGGAAGGTTATGTTTTGATCGCTGTGTATTTGTGTGTGTGTGTGTGTGTGTGTATGTGTATGTTATTCGCATAACTCAAAAAGTATTCAACCGATTCGCATGAAATTTGGTGGGATGATAGGTTATTATCCGGGAACCATTTGATTAGATTTTGGAATCGATCGGGTCAAAGGTCAAGGTCATGAAAAGGTCATGGATGTGATTACAATATCAAACTTTTGGCGGGATAGAATGGTTTAATTTGAAACAAATCTTCCCGCATAACAACGTAGGTGTGGCTTTGCTACACAGATCTTGTAGTCTTTTATTTTGGCAACAAAAGTAGCTGCGGCGAAGGTATGCGCTCTACCGAGTGCCCGTTCTAGTTTTAGTAAAGTTACATGTTTCGCTGTGTTGTGGATCTGGGGACAAGCTAGTTTGATGGGTACCCTGGGGTCTTCGGCGTGTCTATGTGTTTGGCTGTCTGTCACACCGGACTCTTGAATGGGTTTTCATGAGACGAATTTCAGACATAACAGTGAGAATCTATTTTGAGCGAATCACAGTGGGTGAGGAAAACATTGTGTGTGACCAGACACCAGAACTGACCAGAATTGAAATTGGAAGTAGACCAGGTTATTTCTATTATTTGTTTATTCGTGAAAATAAATAAATAATAGGGGGAGGTTAATGGAGGTTAATGGAGGTTAATGGTGGTTTGTTTGTGTTAATGGAGGTTAATGGTGGTTTGCTTGTGTTAATGGAGGTTAACGGTGGTTTGTTTGTGTTAATTCTAGTTGAAACTCTAGCTGAAGTAATTTTCGTTTATTTTTATTATTTGATTGATTTTTTGATTTGATTTGAGAGTTGAGATGATTGATTTTTTATTAATTTTATAATTTTATTTTTATTGATGTTGGAAACAGGTAATGGGATGCTGAGAGAAGGATTGAATTTAATTTGAATTGGACTGGATTAAATGGGATTGAATTTAAAAATTGAATATTGGATAAAATTGGATCCACTTGAAAAAAGTGGATTAGGAAATTGGAGAAAAGGTGTTCTATGAAACTATGAATTGAATGAATTGAATCTATGAATTGGAGACCTGTAGACCAGGCGTTCCCAGGAGACTTGTGGACCAGGTGTTCCACCAGAGGAAAAGACCAGGTGTTCGTGGAGCACTTCACCTGCAAGAACGCCTTGGAACCAAGGTGGAAGGGACCAGTCCAGGTGTTGCTGAATACACCAACGGCAGTCTTTTGCGAGGGCAAGACCTCGTGGATCCACGCCACGCACTGTAAGTTGGCCATACAAGCACCAGACACTACACCACAGCAACCACAGTAAGGATGGGCCTAATCATAGGTACAATACTATTGATAGCGACAGCAGCTAGGGGAAACTCCGATTCCAATAGATGCGAAAACGAAACCCGACACCTCACCGTAACATGGGGACAAAGAGTATCACTACCATGTTTCGAACAGAAAGCCCTGCACACAAATTGGGTGAACATAAATTGGCTAGCACTGTCGGCAGGGCCTGGACGCGTTGGCATGGTACTACAAAAGCAACGAGAGTTCCGGGAAGACGGGCAAGCTAGCATTAAGACCTTGGCCCAACCAGGATACAAATGGGGAACCCCTGATTTTAAGCTACAAACACGCACGCGCCTAGAGAAAGGCATGACTATGCAGGTCCGGTGCAGCGTCTGGACCCCTGGCGCGGCCGGTGGCGAAAAGAACTACATACCATGCATCGAATACATACTCACGCCGCAACCCCAGGATAAGGCCCCAAAGAAGGGTGAAAACACATATTGGAAAGTGGCCAGGGAGGTGGCAACAATTCAAAATAGGACACACTGCTGGTCGTGCATGCGCTTTCCCCAAGCAGGCACCACAGGAATACACATGATAGTGCTACCCTTGTCCCTCAATGACCTCTGCTCACAACCTATCGATTCCGCATGTTTAGTCACCACGCTGGAAAGAGAAGGGGTTGACAACGGCAAGAGTTGCAATCGACAATTTAATTATCGCCCGCCAATGATTGCCCATGTGGCCGAGAGGCCTGCCCCCGTCTGGGTCAAACCACAGAAAGGGAGGGTCTGCCTCCAGGGTTCCGGCCACTTGCGTATGGGAGAATCAGAATGCGCCTACACTCTCCCCGGGAAGCTGGGACAAGGGAGCTCGGGGATTACATTACGAATAGTACTGCAAGATAAACGCAACCACAACATAACGGCTATAACATTCTCTAGGGGGGTTAGTAGGATTAATGGGGTGGTAAAGGGACTCCAGTGCTTATCCACCCACCTGGTCCCACCCCATGGGACAATGTTTATATGCGGCGACAAGGCTTACCCCTATTTACCAAATAATTGGGGGGGCACATGTTATCTGGGTTCAGTCCTTCCTGACGTTGAGATACTGGATGAGCTAGACCCAAAGTCCTTGGACAGGCGTTATAAGAGGTCAGTCATGAACGAAGATGGAACCACTAAACTACACGGGAGTCTATGGGAAAAGGTGTTTGGTTTCTTCTTCCCAGGAGCGGGCACAGTCATGGATAGTTTCCGGATAGACAAATTGGCTTTGACCCTAGAAAAGGTGGCAAACGACACCGCTACGGCTCATGACATACTATTGGACACGGTAATTCACATGCGTACAATGGTGATGCAGAATCGGGTGGCTTTGGACATGCTCCTGGCAGAGAAAGGAGGGGTATGCGGAATTATAGAGGGAAAATGTTGCACTTACATACCCGATCCATCTGAAGGAGTGTCAGCCGCAATAGTGAGACTAAGGGAAACTAGCCACGCCCTGACGATCGATCGGATCGCGCGCGAAAATTCTTATACATTTAGCTGGCTCACTGACTGGTTCCAGGGATGGACGGGCACCATAGTGAAGTGGTTATTGACCGCACTGGCTGTGATAATCGGGGTAGTAATTTGGGGGGCACTAATGAAATCTCTAGTCCTCCTCTGTATGAGAAAGTATTTTACAGGATGGAAAGTGAAGAAGCCGCCGACAACGACTATGGCTCTGACCACAGAGGCCGTCGACCTGAACGGGTCCTTCAACAAGGCAGTTGCGACCAACGCTCCAGAAAATTGTATTGAATTTTGTGACGACTGTGATACTTGTGTGGATCCCATGTGGGAACTGGCTGCTGCCTGTAACGGTGTATGTGATGACTGTGATACTTGTGCTATAAACCCCTTGCGTGTACTGGCTAACGCTGCTTATGTATTACAAGCTGACAGCTGCACGCCCCCTTTCAACCCAACTATGGATCTGATTGCGACGCTGGGTCTGGCGGTCGAGGGACCCGACGTGGATATCCTAGACCCGCAAGCCGACCAGGAGCCCAAGGGAGACTTTGACATAAAGGAAGTTCCTCTCTTTGCTTCATATGTATTAAGTTCAAATGCTTCAAGTGAATCGGATTTTTACGCTCTGTACCCTGACCAGGAAATTGAGACACAAGATACTGACAATATTATGTATTCCCCAGAACAGCAGCACGTGAGGGACCTCATGGGCATGATCGTTGATTAACTTCGAAGATCTGCAAGGACTGAGTCTGCAAAGGGTGGGGGGAGCAAGTTCCGCAGGGGAGGTGATGGGCCCTCTGGCGGAGCAGAACCTCATCTGGACCAGACACCTTCGTTGTGGATCCGAAACGTTAATGGACTTTCATGTTCTGAGCCCTCAGGCTCCAAGCACGCACCACACGACACGTTCGCCAAATGCACGGGCGAGGCGCTTTGGGCGCACGATATGCCCTTGGGAGATACCCGCATTACACAATTATTTTTTCAATACCCGCATTACACAATTATTTTTCAATAAAGCCCGATGTGGCACGTTGTCTCTTAAGATACTTTGTCTCGACGAGACAAGAGGAAGGAATGTCAAGTTGTAGATTTGTTATTGCCTAAAGTTCAGTTATAGACGTTGGTTGCTAATGTGTTATGATTTAAATGTTGTTTTAAAATGCTATCTATCTATAATTCCAGTAATCTCTGTACGTTTGTACGTCTGTACGTTTGTTTGTCTGTGACCGCTGTTTCTCGACAACCACGGGTCCGATATACTTTTAACTTGCCAGGTATATTGCTGGGGACCCGAGGATGTGCCTTTTCAAGGTTTCATATTAATCGGACAATTACTTACCGAGCTATGTCCAAAAAACGATTCAACCAATCAGAGAGCAGCGAACGATCGCGTGTGCCGAACGTGGAGGACACACTCTGCCTCGGATGGCACATTTGAGAGCGTATTCATTTATTTCACGTTTGCAAACTATGTTGGCGTTAAACTATGTTTTAAAACTAATAAAACCGAATTTGCGATTCATTCGCTTTCCTGCGCGTTTGTGCACGCGATGGCGATTTCTTTACCAAACTCCGGAAGCCGTTCGCTTTGGACCAAACCATTGCATGTAAATAGAGGGGGGGGATTGTCACCGTACTCGCAAGCCGTTCGCTTTGGACCAAACCATTTCATGTAAATAGAGGGGGGGGGGGATATAATTTTAGATATAGATATAGTACGGGCAATGCCCTAGTTTTCATAAAGTTAATAAAGGGTTTTTGCTTCGTTTTAGTTTTGGATGAGGAAAGGCTCGCTTCGGTCGTGCTGGACAAATTGTATACGTGTGCTTTTTCAAGGCTAGATAAGGCCGGTCGTAAAATCACGCTCACGCGCGTGATTTTGTGTAACGCTAGTAGAATGTTTAGATTGCAGACATAAACATATATATTTTGTATTAATCACAGCGACGCATGACTCTGTATAAACATGCTTTGAATTACTCATGTAAACAAACCCATATATTTTATGGGTTTGTTTGGCCAAGCATGCACTCTTCTCTCTGTGAGTTACATTTCTGTTTTCTCGGAGCCCAGAGAAACATTTGGTCCGAATGATAAGGAAGGGCTGACTCCCCCGAATGACAGGGATAACGGTGGGAGGGACTCTCGCCAGTCGCTTTGTTCTCTCGGAGATTTTCTGATAATCGTATTCATATATAAGTGAATGAGAATCAATGCGTTTCCAGGAAGGCTTGACTTGGCATGAAGCTGGTTCTTGCTGTAGATGTCTTGTCTCCTCCGGATCTGTATAAGTTGGTTTTAATAAAAAGCTGCGTCATTTTTCAGGCTATTTGTGGACTTCTTTTCCAAACGAAGAGCTGCTTCTTCACATATATATATATATATATATATATATATATATATATATATATATATATATATATATAGTGCTAAGGTTTTGAGATTTGCACATATTGATCATTAAAGGCTAAAGGTTTGCCCCTCATAGTTAGTTCCACGAGCAACACGTAGGCCCACTTGTAGTATTAGTTATGTCTTAGTCTGTGTAAGTATAGGCCATTTCCCCTATTAATATCTGCGTTGTGTAAAGACATGAGATTAGGTCCCGTTCATTTTGCATTCACCCTCCAATTCTACCTCTATGGGCGTAATTGATCCCGCGCCCCATTTAGCTGTCCGCTCAGTTGGTTAAGCATTTGCTGCCCTTTGCTCGCTCACTAGTCGAGTAACACGAGGTAGGCCTGAGAAGGAGGAGCGCGGGGTCGGGGTGGGGGCGGCGTTGAGATCGGAGTGTCAGAGGCGATGACGGTAAGAGCCAC